>NC_142939.1:42494312-42519312 GCF_046866305.1 Octopus bimaculoides
TTTATTATTGTCATACGAAGACAGTTTTTAAAGGAGTGGTTTTTATGGTTCACATAGGAACATGGTAAAAGATCGTCATTTAGGGGTTAACGTATGGGGATTACAATCGTAAAGTCATCAGTTCAATCATCGAGGACGCGTTGTGTCCTTCAGCAAGTCACTTTACTTCACGCAGCTACAGACCATTCAGGCGCCAAAAGTGAGATCTACCTGGGTTTCGAAGGGTAGCTTGGCCACATTCAGTACGATGCAGAATCTTGAGAATTACGCTAAAGATACCCGTGTCTATGCAATGTTCAGCTACATGTACATCAATTTCATGAGCAGACGGATTGCAAATACATCAGAAAAAGATTGCGGCACTTAGTTACATTCTACTGCATTTGAAGTTCGAATCACGCCTAAGTGCCGCAATCTATTTTCTTCCATGCTGTTCAATTTGTTTCGATCTACTTATCCTTTCTCTCCAATTCTCTGTGGACATCTGTTGAATATTCCTCTGCAAGATCCAACTATAATAAGGCGTTTTATGTAAGGGTAGCAGTTAACCATCCATGGCAGTTTTTTTTCTTTTTCTGTCCGAATTATGGTATGATCTAATGACAAGACAATGGCTGACAAGTGTTGTCCTCAAAACGCAGTGAGCGAAAACAGACGAGGTGTTTAAAGATAGTGAATCCAGCATGGCTCTCCGTCAGTTTCGACGACGAGTCATCCGGTTGATACGATTAAGTCTGCTCGTGAAATTAATGCGCATGTGGTTGAGCGCTCCACAGACACGCATGTCCTTAACGTAGTCCGCAGAGAGATTCAGAATGACACTGAATGGGAAAAGATCGGCCCCCTTTGAATTATATATGTACAACTCATTTTTGCCACCTGGGTCGACTGGAGGAACGAGGAATAAAGTTCGTTGCTGAAGGACACCACGCTCCAATGAGAGTCGACCTTATGATCATGAGTCGTATGTCTTAACCACTAAGCCACGCACTTATCGCTGGGATATTTTACCTTAGCGTAAAGACGCCCTTAGGTCATGAATGACCACGGGACTGCATCTACAAAGTTCCCCTCCGAGGTACAAGTCTGGACAAGGTTGTTAACAGGAGACCAGCAGTCGCCCATGCATACCAGCCTTTCCTCCCCGGACCATTGTATGTGCATGGAGTAAAAGATAATGGGGTAAAAGATAATGTGATAAAAGATAATGACCGTGGGATTGCACCGAGAAAGTTACCCTCTGAGGCACAAGTCTGTTTATGGAAGACCAGCTACTGTCTCCCCTCTCCACGCTACCCATGTTATCCAAGGGAAAGGCGAAGGGGCCGATACAACTTGGGACCAGTAACGTCACAACTCATTCCTACAACTGAATGAAGTGGCGCAACGTGAACTAAAGTGCCTTGCTCAAGAAAACAACACACAATCCGATCTAGGAATCAAACTCACTGCCTCATGATTGTGAGTCCCACGCTGTAAATCACCAGGCCATGCACCTCCAACAATACAGTGTAATCTCCCCTTCGAGAATAAGCAGTTTCTTGACTTCGATAAGAAGGCAATCAAATATGAACCATGAGAGAGAACGGTAAATGACGAGACACGGATCAAATACTGCAGCAGAGTATACAGTCTGACTCTTTTCCTGCTCTAACAATACTTCTCTACCTCTTTTATACATACGAAAACAATCACTCTTCCGTAATGTGTTCACATATACATTATACACGCTTGCCGTTTACCTGGTTCCCATCAAAAACAACCATTTGTATTGAATACCGATATAAAACTGAAGTGTTTATTGTACAAGCCATTCATTCCCTTGGTTCATTATACCAACGAGACATTCTCTACTTTAATTTAATTATATGTATCATGGAATTTTAATGAGATACTATTGACAATCACAGAGCGTAATTAAGCGAGGTATATCGGTAAAACAGTTAACTACTGTAAAAATGTCAATAAAATGCTGTTTACTCCTTTTGTCCAATAATAGTTATCTGCAATGGGATGCGTATAGTGTAACTGAAGAGGTGGAGAAGAAAGAGTTAAAAAGCATTATACGTTGATAGCTAAAAGGAATTTAATAATAAATTATGTGTAACAAAGCATAAAGAGATTTATTTTTATTACTATTATCATTATTACTCTTATTATTGTTGCAGTTGATGACGTTTATATTGTCATCGTCATTGTTATCATTATTATTTCTATTACTTTTGTTGCTGCTGTTGTTGTTGTTGTTGTTATTTGCTGTTTTGAAATCATGACAGAAATTTGTGATCGTGTCGATGTTAAAGTGTATGAAATATAGTTTAGGTCCGACATGTAACAACGCCACGATCGATGCAAGCTCTATTTTGTAGTGCTTTCATATGCATACATACATACATGCATACACACACGCGCGTACATATGAATATATGTATATATAGATAAATATATATATATATATATATATATATATATATATATATATATATATATATATATATATATATATATATATATATATACTTGGAAATTGATGCATGGCGTTCAATTCAATAATATATAACTATATATATAACTATATATATATATATATATATATATATATATATAATAAAGTAAAGTTGTGGAATACCGTACGAGTGGAAATATATATGAAAGGTTTGAAAATGCACTTACGTACACACACTCCCACACTCACACTAAACACTCCCACGCACACACACAGATGCACACATACATATACACACAGAGACGCACACATATGTACACACCATCACACATACATAAGGTTGCTCTCTCTCTCACACACACACACCACAAGGATATTTAAAACAACACACCCACTCAGACAGAGAGACACACACACACTCCCACACTCACACAAAACACTCCCACGCACACACACATATGCACACATACATACACACACATACGCACACATACGTACACACCCTCACACATACATACGGTTGCTCTCACACACACACACCACAAGGACGATCAAAACAACACATACATACTCAGACAAAGAGATATACGCACACTCTCACGTACACACACCTAACATCCCCACCGACACAAAAAACACACAAACACACACTCACATACACATTCCACAATAAACTCTGGGACCAATAAAATCGGCACACACACACACACACACACACACACACACACTCACACACACACACGGTCACAAACACACATATATACACACACACATAGAGATGTGCACAAAACCAGTCCCCAAAACCAGTGAACCATGACAGACCAGGTCACAGACCAACCAAAAATAAATAAATAAATCCCTTTTAGCCAGTCATACTGTCTCTTAAGACAGCAAAACATTCCCTCAATATACACAAGAGAAAAAAGCCAGGTCAGTTCTTCCTCAACTTTTTTCGATTATCAAAAAATATGTATATGTACTTTTCCATATATGTATTTTCATACACTGTTTTTAACATTTTCATCTTATTATCAGAGAATGTGTGATAATCAGTATGTAAGACTACAAAGTTCATACAAAGCTTTATACTTTAAATATATTTTATCATCAAAGACTGTATATATGCATTTTAATACTCAAACTGTTTTTTAACATTTTTTATTATTCTCAAAGACTTTTGATAATCTTTTTCTAAAAAAAGTGAAACCGGTTAAGTAAATAAATATTTTTAAAATAAATGCATTTTCAAACCTTCTTTCATATATATATATATATATATATATATATATATATATATATTTATACATGCATATGTGGGTACAGGACGTCACCAACTGTGAAAACAGTATAAAATACGAAAACAAATGAGTTATATACGTAAACAACGAGAAGAAAAATAGGAAATAGGACAGGTAAACACAGAAACGACGTTTCATCAGTTGCCGGCTGTCAATCTACTTGTTTCGAGCATTTTACGAGAATACGCGTCTTCAAAGACAGTTGCTCCTACAAATTCTGAAACAAAATTTAGGATCTATGGAAGGGCAAATTTGGGAACAAAATAGCACAGTTGAGACATGCAAGGAAACCGATGCTTTTTGATGCAACTAGACTCTATATTGTTTTCTTCCTTTTCAAAGAAAATATTTCTCCCAGCGTACACTATTCTCCTCTCGTTCTGGTCTAACGACACACCATATTTGTTTTTGTTCGGTTTCCTTGTATGTCTCCACTGTCCAGCTTTGACCCTCCATAAATCCTAAATCTTTGAAGACTCATATTGTCGTTGAATGCTCGAAATGAGGAGTAGATAGACAGCTAACGACTGTTGACGGGTCCTTTGCGTTTACTTTTCCCTTATATATATATATATAACAAAACAAACTACTGATAGAGAAAACCACATCTTTCATTGTTGAATTCACCAGGAATCGAACACGTAACACTACGGATCTTGAGCCTACTGCCCTAGTAACGAGCCAAAAAATCAATAAAGTCCTATTGAAGGACTTTATTATAAAATCCTGTTCAAAGGCTTTATGCCTAACCCTGACTCTACCCTTAATTTATTGCGTTTCTCCAGTCTATTCACCTGCCAAAAATGATTAATAACTGTAAGTAACCTTTATATCCAACTAAATATGGAGGCATTCTAACATCATCGAATACTGTGGTTTCAAACTAGAGTGATTCTCATATACACACGTTTAGCCTATAAATGTAAGCACATAGATCGTAACAGATGGAATTCGCCCGATAAATTTTAGTTACACACACTCACACACACGCATATATATATGCGGTGGTGCACCAGCATGACCGCAGCCACTTGGCTGAAACACATAAATAAAATAAATATATATATATATAATGGATAATAAACGGAATGATTAACACTTGGTAGCTTACTGGTAGATTGTCATGATTAATAATACTAAAATCCTCGTATATTTCATCTGTCTTTCATTTGCCATATATATATATATATATATATATATATATATATATATATATATATATATATATATATATTAGTTAAAATGAACCTGCGAATGCACTTTTATTATTTCACTATATCATTAATTTAAATACTGCTTATCTATAGTATGATATACTGTTATCACATTCTTATAACCACTTTCACAATTTCTTCTACTTAATACTCAGGTAGATATATTGTCTTAATACCATATACTATTCTTTATTTTTATTCTTATTTATTTATGTTTTATAATAACTTCGATAAATATACTACCTTCCTCCTCTTTGTAAGGTTTCTACTATGTTCTTTCTATATAACATTTATCAGTTAATGTTTTGGTGCCGTACACTCAACAACCCGGAGCATGAAAATCTAATGGTATATCTTTATCCACCTTCTATGAGATTCACCTTTAAAATGTTTTTAATTATACTAATGTATTTCCAAAAAGAGTTAATTCGAAACAGCTGTCAGAGATAATGTCCTATTTCATAATTAATAAATAATTATCAATTTAGTTATCTCTCTATTTTCTTATACATATATACATGCACACACACACACACACATATGTATACCAAGGTATATATATATATATATATATATATATATATATATATATATATATATATATATATATATATATATATATATATATATATATATATATATATATATATATATATATATATATATATATACACATATACATATATACATATATATATATATATATATATATATATATATATATATATATATATATATATATATATATATATATATATATATATATATATATATATGTGTGTGTAAGAATTTAAGGATTGGAGAAAACGCATGTTGTAATTGCATACTTTATTCCTACATATGTTTCAAAGGATTACAACCTGTGTGATCCATAGGGATCTTTGATATTAAAGTTGTAACCTTCTCATCAGGGAAAGCATGGGAATCATCTTAAATCTATCTACCAATATCAAGTTAGTACTCCCAAAAATACTTACTTTTACGTAGGTTCTTCCTCTACACCTTTATCCACTAGAATTTCTAACCATTTTTCATCTTTTAGAGATAGAAGCAAACGTAATACCACGAGCCTTAGCAAACTAATTTGGGATCTTAAAGATTATAACATTAAATTTAAACTAGACTGGCTTATTCTTTCTATTTCTAAGCCATATGAAAAGGGTGGAAAATTCTGTGATCTATGTGTAACAGAATTTCTTTTTATTTTATTTTCAAAGAATTTTCTGGTTAATAATTTCATAGAACATTCTTACAAATGCAAACATTGGCAAAAACATACATATTCTGCATTAAAATAAAAATAAAGGTCTTTATAAAACGCTATCATATTTACCCGTAATAAGTAAATACTTAAAATAGTTCTAATAAAACATATTAGTTTTTCCCTCAAAGGTTAGAAGATTAAAATTACTTACGACTCTAATTATTTATCTATACTTTCGTAATTTATTAACCTTAGTTAGAGTATATTATAAATCTTGATAAACCATTGTAACAACCATAACATACTAAATTTATGTACGTATGAACATACCGGTATGGGTGTTTTTTTATATATACGCGTGTATCTATGAGAGATAATGTCTATATATATATATATATATATATATATATATATATATATATATATATATATATATGTGTGTGTGTGTGTGTGTGTGTGTGTGTGTGTGTGTGTGTGTGTGTGTGTGTGTGTGTGTGTCTGTGTATACATATTTAGGGTTTTGTATAAAATAGAGGTGTTTTAATTGATTTTTCTGTGTACATATACGCATTATCATTTATATTTTCACTCTTACCCTTGTTTTGACTCTTATGAATATTATTTTTTTTTAAATATATAAATATGCATTTACGTATGATTTTTTGGATGTATGGACATTTTTGTGTAAAAATGTATTTATTAAAACATAGGTTTGTTTATATATTCAAATATGAGTGTACTTGTGAATAAGTATGGGGGCATATTTGTGTACATGTAATTTTTATTTTTATTTAAAATAAATATAAGTAAACATTTAGATGTTTGTGTATGTGTAAATATAAATGTGTGTATATGATTGTGTATACAAGTTTATGTGAGTGTGCATGTCCACATGTGTATGTACGTGTATATACATATATATATATATGTATATATATATGTGTGTCTGTGTATGTATGTGTATATATATATATATATATATATATATATATATATATATATATATGTGTGTGTATGTATGTGTATGTGTATGTATGTGTATGTACATATGTATGTATGTGTATGGGTATGTGTGCATGTGTATGTATGTGTATGTACATGTATTTATATGTATGTATATACGTATGTGTATATATATATATATATATAATTTTGTTTAAAAGAGTTCCAACACTGTCTGTTTTTTTATGTTTTATTTATATTCCTGCAGAACCAGTGTGGGGTATAGAATATGGAATATACAATATATAATATAAAATAAAATAAAATAAAAATGGATGGCACCATGAAAGAAAGTATTGAATGTAGATGAAATATTGAGTGTTCAATATAAAGGATCAAATATATAAATATATAAATATAAATATACAAAGGCGACTCGAGTTTCAGGGCTATTTCCCTTCGTTATGGCCGGTATGACAGACTTTAACAAACTGTCAAAGTCTGTCATACCGGCCATGACGAAGGGAAATAGCCCTGAAACTCGAGTCGCCTTTGTATATTTATATTTATATATTTATATATTTGATCCTTTATATTGAACACTCAATATTTCATCTACATTCAATACTTTCTTTCATGGTGCCATCCATTTTTATTTTATTTTATTTTTTATTATATATTGTATATTATATTATATGTTGTATATTCCATATTCTATACCCCACATTGGTTCTGTAGGAATATAAATAAAACATAAAAAACAGACAGTGTTGGAACTCTTTTAAACAAAATAATATATTCCTCTATACACAATCATATATATATGTATATGTATGTATATATATATATATATATATATATATATATATATATATATATATATATATATATATATATATATATATATATATATATATATATATATATATATATGTATATATGTGTGTGTGTATATGGGTGTATAGGTGTGTGGATGAGTGTATCTGTGTGTATGTATGTATACATGTATACCTGTGGGGTGGGTGGGGGGTGTATGCATGTTTGTAAGTATATATATATGTGTGTATATGTGTACAAATCTACGTATATGTAAGCATGTATAATTGTGTATGTATTTGTATAAAACCATATCTATGCGTTATTAGGTTCTGTATGTAAGTACATATTTCTATATGTATGTGTGTGTATGTATATATGTATGTATGCGTGTATGTGTGTTTTTGTATGTATATGTATGTGTACACATGTGTGTATGTGTATATATGTGTATATGTGTGTGTGTGTGTGTGTACCTAAATATATATATATATATATATGTGTGTGTGTATATGTATATGTATGCATGCACACACACATATATATGGATATGTGGATGTATGTATATATAAAAACACGAGTTATTTTTCTTTTATATATACACATATATATATGTATATATGTATATTTATATGTATATGTATTTGTATGTATGTATGTGCATGCGTGTGGCTACGTATGTATACATGTATGTATATGTATATGCGAATCTGTTTATTTGATTCGGTAATAGGCGTAGATGTATAGCTATGTGTATGTGCATGAATCTATTTCTATTTATACATGTGTGTATATGTAGATGGATACATATGTGTATATGGGGACACGCACACATGTGTATATCTGTGCATGCGTGGGTACGTATGTGCATATGCATAAATGTGGACGTATGAGTGTGTATATATATATATATGTGTGTGTGTGTGTGTATATATATATATATATATGTATATACAGGTGCACATATGTATGTATATGTATATACATATATATATATATATATATATATATATATATATATATATATATACATATGTGTGTGTGTATCAGTATGCATGTATATGTGTGTCTTTGTGTATGTGTATTTATGTATGCATGTACGCTCTCAAACATTTATTGGTATGTGTTGTCCAACCCACTATCCGGCAGCGTCCAATTCTCTAACGGTTTTTTTTCAAATGAATCAATTCATAACCTTATCCATCTATTGTTTTCATAATCGGTCATAATGTCTTACGTTTAAGATGATTCCCATGCTTTCCCTGATGAGAAGGTTACAACTTTAATATCAAAGATCCCTATGGATCACACAGGTTGTAATCCTGTGAAACATATGTAGGTATAAAGTATGAAATTATAACATGCGTTTTTTCCAATCCTTAAATTCTTAAATATACTCAAATACCCAAAAGGAGTTCCTGCCTTAAAAACAGGAACTAAACCACAGTTATTTTGTGTTCTTTGCTACATTGGTTTCTATTAACCCATTTATTCTATCAGAAGAATTTTTATTCATTTAGAAGAAATACACTTAATTATATATATATATGTATGTATATATATATATATATATATATATATATATATATATATATATATATATATATATATATATATATATATATATATATATATATCGCTAGCCACTAAACCTTTCTTACTTCCCGAGCTAATACATCTGTTTGTTGTTTACATGCCCGTTTTCGTCTTCTGTTTTGTTTGTTTTTTGTAAATTACAACTATATATATATATATATATATATATATATATATCCGGGGGCCTATTACGAACAGGCGGCAAAGACAAGTTCCTATACTTGAAAGACCTAGTAACATGCAATCAAGCAATATGCATGGTGCTTACCGAAACGCATCTAACACCTAATATAGCAGATGCGGAGATAAATATACCAGAGTATGCCGTACTCCGAACAGACAGAAGGGATAGAAGTCATGGGGGAGTTGCAATGTACATCCGAGAAGATGTCACACCCCTACTACTACTATCACACTCAAACTCTGTATGTGATACTTTAATAGTACACATAAAACAAATTGATGTAGTTGTATGCTCAACATACCGTCCACCAAATACCGCAAAGCAGGAAGGTAAATTTGAGGACAGCCTCAGACGCATAGAAGAGGTCCTGACAAATCTGGACCAACACATCAATATACTTTTCCTAGGCGACTTTAACCTCCCAAATGTTAAATGGCCTGAAGGTCACATCCTCTCTGGGATGTCACTGCATGAACAAAGCCAGGCAAAATCATTGCTAGAACTATCCAACATGCTGTTCATGGAACAAGTGATACTCCAACCAACCAGGGGGAGCAATATTTTAGATCTCTGCTTCACAAACAACGTGAGCCTAATCCATAATGTGAAAATAACGCCCACGTCTCTCTCAGATCATAACATTATAGAATTAACTATGTATGGTCCTAGACAACCCACTGACACCCACCCCACCAGGAGGACTCAAGCAATATCCAACCTGAATTTCCACAGGGCGGACTGGAAGTCAATTCGCAGAGAGATTCGAAATCAAAACTGGCATGACAGCCTTTCTATACAAGACAATGACCTCAAACTAAATCATTTTATGTCAACCATGCAAGACATATGCACCAAATACGTGCCATATAGAAAGACCAGCAAACATGCCAATAGAATTCCTAGAGACAGGAAAATCCTTATGAGACACAGAACAAAGGTCTCAAACCAGTTAAATAGAGAACTGGAGGATAGGAAAAGGGCTAAATTAAAACTAACACTATTAGAAATAGAAAACAAAATTAAACTCTCCCATGAAAAGGAGAGAGCAGAGAAGGAGAAGAGAGCAGTAGAAAGCATAAAAACAACCCATAAGGCTTTCTATAGATTTGCAAAGTAGACTGCTACGGTACAGTATAAGATAGGACCCCTATTCCTGCCTAATGGCTCACTGACTGCAGATCCCACATGGATAAGTGAAGTGCTCAGTACACAATTCAAGAGTGTCTTCACTTCTCCTCTGAGTCACATGCAGATAAAGAACCCAGCTGATTTCTTTGACAATAGCACTCAGCAGAAAAAGACTGCATCCATTACCTACATCGACATTGAAGAGGAAGATGTGATAGCTACCATAAATGAAATGAGCTCAAATTCGGCAACTGGCCCCGATGGTTTCCCAGCTGTCCTCTTAAAGTCGTGTAAACAAGAACTAGCAGGACCACTCCGGATACTCTTCCAGAGTTTCCTTGCAAATGGTAAACTTCCCAAAAAGCTGAAGGAAGGCACCATGTGTCCTATCCATAAAGGTGGAAGCAGAGCAGAGGCTGGGAACTACAGGCCCATCTCTCTGACTTCACATATTAGCAAAGTCATGGAACGAATTGTCAGAAGGAGATTGATTGCGTTCCTAGAAGAAAATGACTTGCTGAATGAGACCCAGCATGGTTTCCGTCCAGGTAGAAGCTGCCTCACGCAGCTCTTGCAGCATTATGACTGGGTCCTGAAACAGCTACTTGACCATTCAAATGTTGATGTGATATATCTCGACTTTGCAAAAGCCTTTGACAAAGTTGATCATGGCTTGATATGTCACAAGCTGCGAAACCTTGGCATAGCTGGTAAATTAGGAGAGTGGCTGCATGACTTCCTGAATGGTAGAAGTCAGACAGTTGCAGCCAATGGAGAACTATCTAGGGAAACACAAATATTGAGCGGTGTTCCACAAGGAACTGTTCTGGGGCCACTACTGTTCATAGTGGCCCTTCTGGACATGCCCACGGTCACTCGGAGAGCCACTGTCACTAGCTATGCTGATGACACAAAGATATCTCAGGCAATAAAGAATCCTGATGATATTGTAAGCCTGCAGAATGACCTAAATGCAATATATGAGTGGTCAGAGCAAAATAATATGCAGTTCAATGCAAAAAAATTTCAAGTACAGCGCTACAAGACCACAAGCACCTCCCAACTGGCATACACAGGGCCTGGAGGTACTGCAATCTCAGAACCACAAACGGTAAGAGATCTGGGCATCAACATGTGTAGTGATGCATCATTTCACATGCACATTGTCAAGTTGACAGCAAAGTGCAGACAACTGGCAGGGTGGATACTGAGGACATTCCGTACAAGGGATCAAAAAGTCATGCTGACTCTGTGGAAGACATTTGTTCTGAGCCGCCTAGACTATTGCTCTCAGTTGTGGTCACCACACAGTGTTAAGCGGACAGCAGAACTCGAGGCAATTCAGCGGCACTATACAAAAAAGATCGCCACAGTCCAACAGATGAACTACAGGGAGCGACTGAAGGCACTAGGTCTCTACTCCCTGGAGCGCAGGCGGGAGAGATATGTAATAATATACATATGGAAAATACTGGAAGGACTGGTGCCAAACTTTGGCATCAAGTACTACAGGAATGCCCGCACGGGTCGCCACTGCATGGTGCCAAAGGTACCGTCCACTGCATCTCACATAAGAACGAGATACTGCAGCAGCCTCGGTTTCAGAGGACCTCAGCTCTTCAATGCCCTGACAAAACATTTGAGAGACATGCAAGACATGGATACGGAGGTCTTCAAGACAAAACTTGACACTTTCCTCTCCACGGTACCAGACGAACCAATGGCTCGTAATGAGACGCAGTTTAGGGCAGCTATGTCAAATTCTCTTATACACCAAATGTGCCATCAAAACTCTTGATTGGACCATGTCAGGTGGGGGAGAAGAGCCATGCGAGGAGCGTGAAAATCACGGTGGTGCACCAGCATGACCGCAGCCACTTGGCTGAAACACATAAATAAATAAATTAAAAAAATATATATATATATGTATGTAAGTATGTATGTATGTATGTGTGTATGTATATATATATATATATATATATATATATATATATATATATATATATATATATATATGAGTGTGTGTATGTTTGTTTTCTCTCTCCTCTTTTTCTCCTTCTATTTTCGATTTTGTTTTCTTCATTGCTCTTTCCATTTCTTTACCTTGGCACCTGATGTTCTTTATTTTCAACGGACGTTCGCTATCTTCAATCGTTCAGTAAACCGATTATGTATACATCTATTCAGACAAACACGTCACAAGCACAAAAAATAATAAGTTTACAAGTCACCAATAAAGAAATTTATAAAGCTTCATTATTTATGCCTTTTCACATACATACATACATACATACATACATACATACATACATAGGTATATTCCAATGAGACAGCCTCTCTGTGATGTTGTTTATACTTTCTGTAAACCCCTTGTCATTCATGATAAGTAAATCTAAAGGATATCTCACTGGCTCACAGGGAAACAGAAATATGAAAATATGAAACAGAAATACGAAAATTACACACTGCTTCTATGTGAATGACAACATTCTCAAAAGACGTAGCGTTGGATTTCGTCAGGATAAATGTTGTTATATGGTTGTGAAAATGGAGAAGACTATAAATCAGACTAGTAATATCTCCATCTATGATTTGACTGTTTCCCCTGCATCTGACGAGAAATGTTAGAGGTGTCTAAGGGTGGATGAAAATGTAACTTACAATGGCACCTGTAACATAACACGTATCACTGAAGAATATTACATCCGAATAAAGAAAATTTGGACCTCAAAACTCTCTGCATTCAATAAAAGAGTGGCCCACAATTTGTTTGCAATGCCAGTACTCATACCAACATTTGGCTGCTTAATTGGACGCTTGATGAAATCCGTGCCGTTAGTGTGAAAACCCGAAAACATATAAAGAAGCCTAGATATAATTTCCACATAAACAGTGACGTAGACCGACGCGATCTAAAAGTGGTTATGTGAAACACCTCAGACGTAGGAAATTAGAGAAAAGCACGGTGGTGCCCCAGCATGACCGCAGCAGCATGATTAAAACGAGTAAAAGAATAAATAATACATAGATGCATATATAAATTTATATATATATATATATATATATATATATATGAAAGAAGGTTTGAAAATGCACTTATTTTAAAGATATCTATTTACTTAACCGGTTTCACTTTTTTAGAAAAAGATTATCAAAAGTCTTTGAGAATAATAAAAAAATGTTAAAAAACAGTTTGAGAATTAAAATGCATATATACATTCTTTGATGATAATAAGAGGAATATATTTAAAGTATAAAGCTTTGTATGAACTTTGTAGTGTTACATACTAATTATCACACATTCTCTGATAATAAGATGAAAATGTTTAAAACAGTGTAAGTATGAAAATACATATATGGAAAAATACATATACATATTCTTTGATAATCGCGAAAAGTTGAGGAGGAACTGACCTGGCTTTTTTCTCTCTTGTGTGTATATATGTATATATATATATATATATATATATATATATATATATATATGATTATATGTATTTATTTACTCTTAGTTAACGATTAACTCCGACAAAATAATTTGGTTAATAGATACCAGGGTAGCAAAGATCACAAAACTGTGGTGTAACTCCTGTTTACGAGGTAGATACTCTCTGTTAGTTTGGGGTATTTGAGTAAATATAAAATTTAATAAATGGAGTAATACGCATATGTTAAATGAATTCTCTTATTTCCGTCATATATTTCGAAGATTACAAAGGGTTCCTTCCAAAGGAATAAATGATGTTGAGAAAGATGTATATAAATTTGATGACCCTACAAGACTAGGTGAAAGCGCTAATTTACAAAACATGTGACATATGAAAAAAATTCTGTAAATGGACAACCATCCAGGCATCTGAGTACCTGATTATTATTTTTTTCTAATATATATATATATATATATATATATATATATATATATATATATATATATATATATATATATATATATATATATATATACGACAGGCTTCTTTCAATTTTGGAACAAGGATTTGTTTGGCTTGAGGCTATAGTAGAAGTCACTTGCCCAAAGTGCCACACAGTGTGACTGAACGCCGAACCATGTGGTTGTAAAATAAGCTCCTTATCGCACAGCCATGCCTATATGAACCTCCAAAAAATTGTCTTGTTTTGTAGAATATAGGTGAATACATTGCCACGTTTTTCCTGAACTTATACTAACTGCCGAACATAGGTACATGTTATCATGACAAGAGAAGCCATAATTGAATTGTTCCGATCCTATATCTATTCCCCTAAAACTAATCCGCTTCTAAACGACAACAGCAGCAACCTCAATGAATTGTGGCCAAAGACCACAAATACATTTCGTAACCTACCTAATACAACAATACACTTGTTGCAACAATAGTTAGATACGTCGTTATCAACGACAAAATATTAATGAGGCTTTGGTCATGAGATAAGAGGATGTCTTAGCAAAATACTAAATACGTTATATTAGGGGACAGAATTTACATGATAATTACATGAAGTTAGAATTATAGAGAAAATCAAACGACTACAACGTTTATCCATTGGCATGGCTTTTAACGTTAATTGGTCTGGCATGCGCTAAACAGCCGATACAGTAACAATGGAAATTTATACGTTTGAAACGGATTTAATCCAGCTTAAATGTAGAAGTTGTGCATTTCGAAGATTCTAATTTAATAATATTCAAATATGTCTATAGATTTCTGTTATTTTTTGTCTTATATACATGGTGGAATAATGCGAGAAGCGAAAGTTATAATGATAATAATAATAATAATACTAATAATAATAATAATAATAATAATAAAATTAATAATAATAATAATAATAATAATAATGATAATAATAAAAATAATAATAATAATAATAATAATAATAATAATAGTAATAATAATAATAATAATAATAATAATAATAATAATAATAATAATAATAAGAAGAAGAAGAAGAAGAAGAAGAAGAAGAAGAAGAAGAAGAAGAAGAAGAAGAAGAAGAAGAAGAAGAAGAAGAAGAAGAAGAAGAAGAAGAAGGAGTAAGAGAAACATGGCAAACTCTTCGACCATAACAGATGTGTACATGATAGCTAAAACTGTATCTAGTTCGATTTAAACAATCAGCGACATTTATAACTTGATTAGTAATCTAGATCTATATATGCACAAATACTTGTATGCGTGAAGACATACATACATACATACATGCATATATGTATGTATTAATTCCTACATACGTACGTACTAATATACATACATACATACATACATACATACATACACATACACACAGACGCACATCTCTCTCTCTTTCTCTCTCTCTCTTTCTCTCTCTCTCTTTCTCTCTCTCTCTCTTTCTCTCTCTCTCTCTTTCTCTCTCTCTCTTTCTCTCTCTCTCTCTTTCTCTCTCTCTCTCTCTCTCTTTCTCTCTCTCACTCTCTATGTATATATATATATATATACATATATATATATATACATATATATATATATACATATATATATATATATTATGTATATATATTGATAAGCAACTATACGTATGTATCTATGAACAAACGTGCACATATACACTTCCACATACATACATACATACACGCACACGCATATACATATGTATATATGCACACACACACACACACACACACACACACACACACACACACACACACACATATATATATATATATATATATATATACACATATACAAATGCACATATATATGTATATACATACATGCATTAGTTTATATACACACGCGCGCACACACACGTACACACACAAACACTTACATGTATATATATCCTTATCAGTATGCATATAAGTTTAAGCTGTGCCACTATCTCAGTCAAGAAGGAAATTTAATATAAACAAGTTAAAAATCGAAAGTAATTACTTTGTCGTCCGATCTTAATTCCATTATTCATAATTGAAATCCAGACAACGAGCAGAGTCTGACTTGTTACATAATGTAAATCGTTGTTTGGCTCTAGTTGGATAAAACTTCCATTTCCCTAATTATACCCAGTAAATTCGACGCAAGAATTTTCACCATATAGAAAACCTATATTCACTGTATGAGCAATGATAAATCGTGTTATGTCAACGATAATGATAAAACGTATTATCTCAACAATTTTCAAAATAAAATAATAATGGTTTAATAAAAGCATTAAATATGCAATTCTTTATTCAACGCCAAACATTAAAAAAAGAATACGTAAAACAAAAAACCCGGTGAGGTGATATAAAACGAAATTTCTTACTTTCAAATTTTTCTACGGTGAAAATGTTTCCAACAAATAATTTCCTATATTTAACTCATTTATTGTTTGGATAGGTGACTCATTTTATTCATATCCAGTTCTGTTTCAATAAAGGTTTATAGTTTAGACTAGTAACTTTAGCAATTGGGCGTCTCAACATTTTTGTAACGGCAATTTTTAAAGATTCTCAAAAGAATGTAAGTACATATCACTTACTTCATCGCTCCTTGGACACGTGTCTTCTACTATTACCCGGGTAATCCGGGTTACCCGGTTCGACCGTGACCTCTGAGTATATCTGGTAAAGTATATCTGGTATATACACACATACACATATGAATGTATATATATTTATATATATATATATATAACTTCAGGATATATTTGGCGATGTTCATTATCTATGCCACCAGTTTTTGAAGATTATCTTGATCTATTGGTGATCAGTTGACGCCACTGGAGGGCATAAAGATTAAAGTTTTGAATGTGATAATGTATTGGAAGCCATTTGAACATGGGAAAAGTTTTACTTGTATCACGGTGATTCGCACTGAGTAGGAAAATGCCAGTATCATGACTGCTGTTCAATGCCCTGTGAATATTTTCAAGACGTGTCATGGGCAGCTGCAACGGTGACAAATCCTGGCAGCCATAGCTAAAGAGAACCGTCTGATGAAGAGAAAGAAGCTCCTGGGTTAGCTGAGACACACTACTGAGAAAGGGGATGACTTGTTTTTTCTCAGCCGAAAAGGTCTGCCAGGGCTAGTTGGACATCATCCAGAGCAAGAAGTGGCTTGCCTACAATCCATGTGATGTTCCACGTATCATAAATAATGATCCAATGAGGGTGACATCATGCCGCCACAACATATCAACATATCTTAGACTCAGCTCAGACATCTATGTGCAGCTGCTAGAGCCTGCACTCACACTTCGGGAGACGGTTGCTGCTGGAAGGCTATATGTGTTGTAGCAGGATTCCACACCTTGCCGTATCTACAGAAATTGTCAGAAGTGGATGCTAGAGAATTATTACGACTCCACTAACCCCAATTTCTTGCCGCCTAATTACTCCGATTGTGATCCCATGGATTACTATATGTGATGCACGATTTCGTTCTGCCTGCAAAACCAAGGAATGGCGAAGATCGCGGAGTATTCGAAGATCTTCTTAGAGACACAGCAAGGAGTTTACGGACACATACACACACGTATACATAACACAGGATTTAAATGTGAACAATTCTAGGTTTCATGCTCTGATAGTAGAATGGTCGGATTAGTTTGTATAACATGCCGTGTATTATAATATAAACATGCATGCTCATATATATGATACCAATAAAGCAATTACAAACTGCAAGATAATGATTCCCTATCTGCAAATAAACCGAAAATTATGAAAATTACTACTTCACAAAGATTATTTCTATCGGGACTACCTTATACATAGTGTGTATGAGAAGCTCAAAACAGCGAAAGCTCGGAAGCAAAAACTTTCTCTAACAGTTCTGGATTACATTGCTAATTTTTAAAGCTGATTTAATATATCTAATAACTTTTAGTTAAAGTCCTGTTTTCAAATATTGGGGATTATATATATATATATATATATATATATATATATATATATATATATATATATATATATATATATATATATGTCGGAAATATATATATATATATATATATATATATATATATACACACACATATATATGTTTATGTCTGTATATATATGTGTATATATGCGTGTATGTGTGTATGTGTGTATGTATGTGGTTTTAAAATACAATGTAAATTTGGGTATTAATATTCTAATATATTTACAAAATGTATATTAATAAATATGATTTTAGTTTTAAACAGACCACAAAAACATCAGCGGTTTTACAAGTATGACGTTAAAGATGCATTTCGTTATTTATTGGATTAAGCAACATGAGTCGTTCAAGTATATTCTGTTCAATTCATTGTTTTTTATTCTATTCTACATAATAACACAAATGTTGAAGGATCAGACTGTATATATCAAATTTCCACTTATGAATTAAGTCAGTCGGGAAAAGATAATTTACAATGACTTCGAAATTAAATTTATATGTTTACCATAAACTCAAGAAAATCAATATTGTAGCAGAGATTTCTAAGGACATTCCAGAACGTTAGTGCAATTTAATATTTACGTTCATCCATATAAATGTAAGTAAATGAAACAAGTTGTGTATAGCTTTAATAATTGTGTAATGTGTACCATAAATATTATTATAAATGATTGCATAAAGTGATGGCGCAGTAACATTAAATATCCGCCTGTAATAAAATACATTGAAAGTATTTAGGTCTGTCGCGTTATTTATGAACAACAATATAATAACTATCTCGGTAGCGTTCAATATTACCAGAACCGAAAAATTCGATTTATATTTACGTGATCGATACACAACTCACTACATGTACACGGCATATTGTGCAAGTATCTTTTGTAAAGAAGTTTTCCGGCGACAATGACTTGCGAATGAATTTGGTAGACATAAACTTAAAGAAGCTCGTTTGCATATATATATATATATATATATATATATATATATATATATATATATATATATATTTACATACATACATACATACATATATATATATATATATATATATATATATATATATATATATATATATATATATATATATATATATATATAATTATATGTATTTATTTTCTCTTAGTTAATAATTAACTCTGACAAAATAAAATGGTTAATAGTTACCAGAGTAGCAAAGTCCACAAGATAACTTCGGTGTAACTCCTGTTTATGAAGTAGAAATTCCCTGTTAACTTGAGGTATATTGAATAAATATAAGTTTAAAGAAATGGAGTTATACGCATATATTAAATGATTTCTTATATTTCCGACATATGTTTCAAAGGTTACAATTGGTTCATTCCAAAGGAATGAATGATGTTGAGAAAGATGTATACGTCTCATCAGGGAAATGCATACAAATCAACTCAACATTATTACCGAATGTGACAACTGCGAGTAGAGAAGAATGCTACATAGATTATTTGACAAAAACCGTTGGAAAATGCAATGCTATGCGACAGTACGTTGGACGAGGAATGAACCAATTGTAATCTTTGAAATATATGTCGGAAATAAAAGAAATCATTTAATACATGCGTATAACTCCATTTATTTAAACTTATATATATATATATATATATATATATATATATATATATATATATATATATATATATATATATATATATATATATATATATATATATATATACGTAACATGTGAACCAGACTGCAAAATTAATGCAACACTATACGATGCACATCATCCCACCCATAAGGGACGGTTGTCGTACTCAATGAAAACAAATACCAAATCCATCTTCTGTTTATTTAATCGATTATATATATATATATATATATATATATATATATATATATATATATATATATATATATATATATATATATATATATATATATATATATATATATATATATATATATATATATATATATATATATATATATATATGTATGTATGTATGTATGCATATATATATATTCTTTTACTCAGTTATTCTTTCTAAGCCTGGTTTTTATTGTATCGATGGTTTTGGTCGAACCGCTATGTTATGGGACGTAAACACACCAACAACGGTTGTTAAGTGATAGTGGGTGGACCAATACCGATTAGTATTGCTGAATATATTTTGCTGAAATTGCTGTTTCGTTTCAGATAGCATCAGAAAAAAGTAATTAAAATTCATTAAAATGACAGATCTATCAGACATTCATTAAAATGACAGATCCATAAGACTTTCAAAGAGATGAAATTGTTGATGCTTGGATGGCAGGCGCTAGCGTAATGAAAACAGCAGAAACATTTGGTGTATCAAGAAGTACTGTCTCGAGAGTAATAACAGCCTTTGAGAAAGAGGGAAAAACACCTCCTCGTCGAAACGAAACACCGGAAAAAAACCCAAACTTTCAGATAGGGAGCGGCGGACACTTACATTTGACCCAGACTGCCATCTTCCAACTGTTAAACATGGAGGATGATCTGTGGTGATCTGGGGTGGGGGCTATATCTTGGAAATCCACCGGCCCAATGGTTTCACTTCATGGCAGAATGAATAGTCAACTTTATTTAAACATTTCATTTGGTCAAATTCATCCTATGGATGTAGAACTGTTTCCGGAAGGAAAATCAATATTTCAAGATGATAATGTACCAATTCACACAGCTCAAGTTGTTACTGAATGGTACGAAGAACATTCTATTGAAGTTGAATATCTTATCTGGCCACCACAAGCCCCGGGTCTCGATGTTATTGAACATTTATGGTGCATTTTAGAAAAACAAGTAAGGGGTCAATATTCTCCACCATCATCACTACAAGAACTGGAGACTGTTTTAGCTGAAGAATGGACAAAATTTCCTTTGGAAGCAATTCCAACTTTGTACGAGTCCACACCTAGTAGAATTCAAACTGTACTACCCCATATTGAAATTAATTTATTTGAAATTTTAAGTTGTTTCCATTAATTTGTCTAACCTCTGTATATATATATATATATATATATATATATATATATATATATATATATATATATATATATATATATATATTAATATATAAATCTGAAATTGTGTGTTTGTGTGAAGCCTTTTTGAATGTTTATAGAAATCCACATTTTCCACTTTTTCGTAAAAGTTTTTACATAAATAGAATTTTCTCGATCTGAACATTCCAGTGCAGTAATTAAATTTTTAAAATTCCGTTTAGTTTGTGTGATTTAAGCGAGTTTTGGCTGTTGTTTCTAGCAACTTTTATATTTCATCCCTGCTACCTGGAACGCCATTCTTACACATGCGCTCAACATAAAAATATAGAGAGTAAAAGAGGGAGAGGGAGAGGGAGAGAGAGAGAGAGAGAGAGAGAGAGAGAGAGAGAGAGAGAGAGAGAAAGTGATAATACAACGTCATAGATTAAACTTTCATCTCAGTATTCTTTACATATTTTTCATAACATAGATACGTAAAAACACACACAACCACACATACATGACCTGTGACTACAACATACACATTGTTCTCAATCTCTATTCATTTCACCCCCTCTTCCTCTCTCGCTCTCTGTGCAAGTAAACACAATCATTCACATCGTGGTATATTTACAAAACATTGATGGCATAACTACAGAGTTGTATCCCCCAAATCTGGAAGGTCATAACTTTCATAAAAATGAATATTTTTTTATGAAATGTTCTATGCATATATTATTTATTATGTAGATTCCAAATATACAACAATTTTCGGTGAAAGTGTTTTGGAAGGGGGTGGGGTACAATATTCGGAAATTCCACTTAAATTCTTCTTAACTTCCAGGAAAATGAATATTTTTTCATGAAATTTTGTACAAATGTACCTTGATATATGTACATTTCAAGCATGTAGGAATTTTGAAGGAAACAACTGCAGGTTATTTTTCAGAAGTGTTCCCCACTCGGTGGTGTTTCGGAGCAAGTCGTCCATATTTGTTTCATTTTTCTCTATTATGTGCTTATGTGCATCCTTAGATTTCTAATGAAGTAATAAGCAGTGAAGAGAAGCAGTCATAAGAATACTTTTAACTACCCCTATTCCTTTCTCTCCCCATCTCTACCTCTTCCTCTCTCGCTCTCTCAAAAGCATACACGTGCAAGTACACAATCATTCAGTAAAATATAACTCCTGTTCGTCAATGTTTTGTAAATTTACCAAGATTTTCACTAGGGTGTTAGGGTTAGGGTTTTAGGGTCAGGGTTAGGGTTTAGGATTAATGGTACGGTTACGGTTTTTAGGGTCAGGGTTAGGGTTAGGGTTAGGGTTTAGGGATAGTGTTAGGGTTAGTGTTAGGATTAGGGTTGGGTAATCGTGCGGGTGTTAATCTGAAAAATTACAGATATGTGAAAAGTACCGACACTGCCATCTATTATAACTTTTGTTGTTCTGTTTAATATATACATAGTTTATGCCTCCAAAGAAGAGAGTTTGCTGAGGAAAGACAGCAACCGGTTTAAAATGACAGCAACAGACTGCAGTAATGCACCACATTCCAGAAGCTATTTTGAACATAATGCAAAATGGTGCATCAACATCTTCTGCCCAATCTGATAGAATTCTGGCAAAACTGTGTAGCAACAGATCGCCAGCAATTGCTTCATCAGAAATTGCCGTCCTAGCTCCTGCTAAAAGGGATTACCCTCCTATGTATAATCAGGGCAGCACAAAAAGTTGTTTTGCACAAGCATTTCTATAGCCAATTACGCGGATGAAATTCACGTATGCTTAATAATTTTACGCAAAACAGCCTTCAGACTTTCCCTATTAATTTCATCGTCTTTTGAATTATGAACATATTTACATCATAAGGGTTTTTTCGTTGTAAGGCTTTCTTTTTTAGTTGATTTTCAGCTAGCAAGACTTATCGTAGATGGCATAATAAGTCACACTCGGACAAGGTTGGGTTATACTGCTAGTATATATATATATATATATATATATATATAAACAGAAAATAATAATAACCAGAGTACAGAAAACACACAAGCCACATAGAGAACATTTTCCTTCATCAGCTACCCCCGTTTTAACACCGGCGTTTCGAAGAGTTGGGCAGGACGCATCGTTAAAACGGCTCTTCCCATGGACCGCAAATTGAATTTGTATGCACAAATTAAACCTGTGCATATCCTTTGACTTGTTTCAGTCATATGACTATGGTCATGCTGGAGCACACCCTTTAGTTGAAAAAAGATCGACGCCAGGACTTATTGCTTTTAACCCTAGTATTCATTCTATCTGTCTCTTTTGGTGTAGCGGGGTTATAAATACACTAACATCACTTGTCAAGCAATGGTAGGGGTACAAACACAGACAAATAAATATCTACACACACATATATATGTGTGTGTGCATATATATATATTTATATATACTTATATATAATAAACATGTATGTGTATATATATACTTGAATATAAATAACATACAATATATATGTGTACTATATATATATGTGTGTGTGTGTGTGTGTGTGTGTGTGTGTGTGTGTGTGTGTGCTTGTGTGTGTGTGTACAGTTTAGGACCATTAGTAAGTCATAATAGTACTCAGAGTTTCACATGCCGCAGCTAAGTGCTAAGAGATAAGAACTATGATGCATTCTCATCGGCTATTAATAGCAATAGATGCTATAAAAAACACTGTAGAATAAAACGGAAGTTACCCTTATAGGTAGGAAAATATAAATGATAAAAAAACACACGCAAATATATTCTCACATTACATAGACAAAAACCTCTTGTGTTCATAACGTCTACATACGTACACACTCACACAAACATGTATATATGCATGCCATTACACAACAAACATATATGTGCATGTACGTACTCATACACATAGCCACTCACACACACAGACGCATTTGAAACTCTGAATACTATTATGACAACTTACTGATTGTCCTAAACTATACAATTTATAATAACTATTTACCTAATATCTTGGTCTTTTGTTATGACTATTTATTATACATATACATATAGGCAAGTATGGTTTCCTGTGTCGAAATACACCCCCACTTTCGTTATATGTATCTCTCTCTCTCTCTCTCTCTCTCTCTCTCTCTCTCACTATATATATATATATATATATATATATATATATATATATATATATATATATATATATATATATATATATATAATAAAAGCTGAAACTATAATAATATATATATATATATATATATATATATATATATATATATATATATATATATATATATATATATATATTTTAAAGTTTCAGCTTAGAGCTGCGGCCATGCTGATGCCCCACCG
>NC_142939.1:42524312-42539312 GCF_046866305.1 Octopus bimaculoides
AAATGTCCTTACGAGTTCCACGTACAACGTTCAATCTTTCACTACCATCCAACGGTATTTTTAATCCAATATTCTATTTGCTTGTATTTGTAGTTTAATCTACTTCGAGCACGAAATAAATAAGAATTTACCTCGTTCATTCATTTACATGCGCGCGCGCACACACACACACACACACACACACACACACACACACAATCTCTCTCACACGTATGCACGCACACACACACACCACTGTAAATTTGCATTTATAAATGATGGTGTGCATCTATGTTTTGCTTCTGGCGTTACTGCTTTGTTACTGAGTTTACATAACGTCACGAATAAGTCACCACGTACATATAATTACTACACCAGTTCTATATTGATTTCATATTGTCAGCAAGCTCAGACATGTATATGAATGCGACAGATTATTCATAAGTGGATACGTATGTATATTTACATATGTGTGTGAGTGTGTGTGTGTGTGTGTGTGTGTGTGTGTGTGTGTGTGTGTGTGTGTGTGTGTGTGTGTGTGTGTGTGTGTGTGTGTTAATGGAATTAATTAGATACACACTCTGATAGTAAGATTTTTTTATACGCATTTAAATAATTTGCAGAAATAAATATTATACATCAGACGAAATACGTTCAGAATGTAGTTTCCACCATGTTTATTTTACGGCTAAATTCCTCATTTTCACATTACCCTTAAAGATTTCTGTAGCTATGAAATACCAACCAATACTAGCAAAATTACGATTCAACTAAAGTGAGCCTAAAACCAGGAGACTGCGAGGAATTCAATACTTTGCGAATTTCTAAGCTTGGATAATGCAATAACTTCATACACCGCATGCGATTCTCTGGATGTGATCGGAAAGATAGGGTTCGAGTATACGGGGGTGCTAGAAAGAAATTAGATAACAGTGGTACCTGCCCTAGATATAGAAATAAAGACTGGAATATGATACAAAGAAATTGTGACAAACACAGGGTGAACACGTGGTATAAAACCGACAAATATCAAGGAGCAAGTAGTGATGTTTTTAGAGGCCACAACCCATGGAGAACTAGATTTAGGAAGTCTCTGAAGGAGACCAAACTCGACATTACGATTGTTGAAAAGCCAGGGAACTCCGTCAGATCACAACTATGTAGGACGTACCCTTTTGAGAATGCCATATGCACCAATGATAACTGCATGGTGTGTAGGATTAGCCCTGGCATTAACTGTAGAACTAGAAATGTAATTTACAGCATAAGATGCATAGAAGGTGCTTGTAAAGACATGAACATGACATACATAGGGGACATATACGAGCATTGCGGAACGACTAAATGAACATACTCTACCAACATGCCAAGGACCAACATGGAGGCAACCTGGGTCAATTTGACATCCGCATCTTATCCAAGCACCCAAAGGACTCAACTCTCAAGCAAATACAGGAGTACCTCCTCATAAATGAAACTTCCCCAATACTAAATGGAAAATATGCCTAGTAGATACCCTCAGCTTATACAGGTAGAGTAGAATAGTTAGTGGGCTGTTATGTAGACAGATTTATGTATGTATGTGTGTGTGGGTGTATGTATATATGTATATGTACATGTATGTAAGCATATGAATATGAATGTAAACAGACATTCAGACCATGTGCTTACCAACCACATGGTCCCGGGTTCAGTCCCACTGCGTAGCATCTTGGGCAAGTGTCTTCTACTATAGCCTCGGGCCGACCAATGCCTTGTGAGTGGATTTGGTAGACGGAAACTGAAAGAAGCCTGTCGTATATATATATATATATATATATATATATATATATATATGTATGTGTGTATGTGTTTGTATGTCTGTGTTTGTCCCCCCAACATCGCTTGACAACCGATGCTGGTGTGTTTATGTCCCCGTAACTTAGCGGTTCGGCAAAAGAGACCGATAGAATAAGTACTAGGCTTCCAAAGAATAAGTCCTGGCGGTGCTCCAGCATGGCCACAGAGAATAAAAGAGACAAGCACACATACATAAATGAAGACTGAAATACATGACCATATATACACACACACACTTTACTTCACACAAGGACATATATGGAGATACACATCCATACATACTAACGCAGTGCATAGTTGCAAAAAACCGATACACTCACAAACACTCAGACAAGCACACACAAGGAGACAGACAGACAGACAGACACACACACACACACACACACACACACACACACAAACACAAAAACACACGAATACGGACATGCAAGCATATGAATATGCACAATACAAACATACAAATGTACACACATACATTCATATATACATATACACACACACATACATTCATACACGCATGCATGCATACATACATGTGCATGCACACACACTGACACAAACACATGGGCACAAACAGCTATTGAAAAGTTTGCAAGACGCAACGAAAATTTCAGAAAAATAAATACGTAAATGAGTACAAATTTTACCGGTGTGTGTGTTAAATTATAAGGCACTAAAAGAGGATGACTCTCACTAGATACCACAGAATATTAAATTTTTTACTTAAGTTTCACAAAAATCTCTCCAGTTGTTTATGTACAATTTTAGAATTTGTATACTTTCATATATTTTATTACTTCATCTTAAGACGTCACAAATTTAGAAAGTGGCAGTCTTTTACGACAATAGATTTCTATACCTTTACAGTGCAACATATCGTTAACGTCTACTTTCAATAAGATATATTATGAAGAGCAGGTGATACAACAGCAAACAAATTGTTAATTTTCGTAGTGGTAATAGAGAACGTTTAGATTAACGGAATAAAATGTATTCACTCATGATCTGAAACTAATTAATATACGGAGTGGGTTCTGTCGACCCTACTTTAGATGACCTGTTTGTGGAAGCTGGAGGCAAGATGTGACAGCAGAAAGTTGATAAGAAAGTTATTCTTAAAAGGAAATATATATCTATAAGAACATATAAATCAAGGAATCTTAGAAAGCTCTTTATGGTTTCTGTCGATAAAATTTAGTTAAAAGATTTCATAAAACTTCACGTCGGATTTGACATTAAAAAAGGCATTGATGTGTGGTATAGGCTTAAGCATTTCAATGGAAATGAGATCCTTGACTTATTCGTCGAACAATCAGAATTCAATCATACTGGCAGAAATGCAAATTTATATTTGTAAAAGTAATTTATCAAATTCCTTTAGAGACATAACTTTATTTGAACTAACAAAATGGAATTAAACAATAGTGGTATATTACAGGTAGGTGCCCTTAACTACAGAGTGACAAAAAAGAAAATATATCTTATGCTCATTTGCTGTACTTGCTTTCGGAATTCCAGAAAGAAACACAGTTAATGATCAAAACCTCAATATACTTATTTCTTTATTGCCCACAGGGGTCTAAACATAGAGGGGGCAAACAAGGACAGACAAAGGGATTAAGTTGATTACACCGACCCCAGTACGTAACTGGTACTTATTTCATCGACCCCTAAAGGATGAAAGGCAAAGTCGACCTCAGCGGAATTTGAACTCAGAACGTAACGGCAGCCGAAATACTGCTAATCATTTCGCCCGGCGTGCTAACGATTCTGTCAGCTCTAACCTCAATACATTACTGGTATATAGTGATTTGAAATCTAGGGTGGAGGCATTTCGACCATTTTGTATATTGCAAGCGCTAAAATATTATTCACAAGGCAGAAATAACTGACAGGAAACATAAGTATTTAAACCTCATATTGTCAGATACGGAATGTGCACCTGTAAAACCCATCGCTAATTAGGAATCTTATTCAAGCTGAGGAATTTACCACATTTCAGTCAAATGCTTTTAACTACGCATATTTCAAAAACAAATCTACTGGAACTTAATTTAAATTGTCTATTTATTATATCCTCCCATTTATTCTTAGTTAATGTTTGTATATTTTATTTACTCTATTTGGACAAAATACAGAATAAATCTAAAATGTCCGAAACATTATTATGTATTAGTGAGAAACCGTTGTTTATGCTTCAATGAATACTGGCATGTTCACCTAATCAGGCACCAAATTAAAAATTTACTTTTGAGAATTAGCAAATCAGATAAACACTTCAATAACAAAATGAGTGAAAACGTCCTCTTCTAATTAATATTACGGATATTTTCTGACAAAATTCATGACATTTTCAGAGATTATTGTCTTCAGCTTTATATTAGTCCTTTCTACTATAAAACATTATGCGTCAAATTTTTGAGGGAAGGGGCAAGTCGATTTTATCGATCCCTTTGCTCAACTGGTACTTATTTGGCTAATCTCGAAAGGACGAAAAGCAATGTTACCCGCCGAGGTCAAATTTAGCTTTTCTCTTGTATACAAGAGTGTTATATTTCCAGTACGTGAAGAAAAAGGTAGTTGTGAACCTCCGCGACTTCCCCAAAGAAACAATTACCTTAAGTCACGTGAAGACATATTCTTTAAAGTGGTTTTGCAATCTTGAGACTCTGAAAAGATTACCAGATTTCTTAATTTCTTAAATTAAGTAGCAGTTGGGGTCGATCTAATCGACTGGCTTCCTCCACAAAAATTTCAGGCCTTGTGCCTAGAGTCGAAAAAAACTTGAAATTCTGAAAAGGTTACCGCAGATTTCTTAATACCTGAATATCTTTCCAATTAAACGAGTGTACAGTAAAGTTAAGGTCATCATTTATTTCTCAACTAAGTTGAGAAATTACATGAAGTGAACTTGGAATTACTCAGAATTTCACTGGTTTTAACGCTGAGTGGAATCGTATGAAAATTATTATTATGTTCTTTGAGAACGTGGCGAGCTGGTAGAATCGTTAGCACGCTGGGCGAAATGCTTCGTGGTATTTTGTCTGTCGCTACGTTCTGAGTTCAAATTCCGCCGTTGTCGATTTTGTCTTTCCTTTTTTCGGGGTCGAAAAATTTAGTACCAATGAAATACTCTCCTCCCCACAAATGGCTGCCCATGCGCCAAAATTTGAAACCATTATTATTCTACCCTTGGCTAAGGTGGCGAACTGGCAGAATCGCTACGGTGCCGGACAAACTAACTTGTCTTCCGCCTCTTTACGTTCTGAGTCAAAAATCAACATTCAAGACTTATCACTACTCATTTTGCTGAAAAAAGGCAGGGCTGTAGGAAAGTGATATATCCTACTATCAAATGTAATACGAAATATTCTAGCACAAAAATTTATCTCAGAATTAATACCTATTTAAAATGACACAGTTAAAAATTAACAAAGTAACATTCATGTCTTGCGGCTAGATGAGAGGAAGAAAGTGGTGGGAAAAAGAAAGTGAGAGACAAGTGCAGAGATAATTAAGTGATGGTCTGCAATATAATCGGTAACACGGTAAAACACTTATAAACGAATTTCCTCGACAAAATATTCTCTACAGATAAAATATACATGGCTTAGATGCAAATATGAAGTACCTGGTACAATTATCTGACCCTGGAAATTAGTCCAACACGGACCTCTTAAAAATAATCGCAATTTCTAATTTGAATGTTTCTTGAAAATATATTTTGTCACGATGAGGGTGACTGACAGTTTTCTATTTTTCAAAAAATGAAATTTGTTCCAATCATTTTCAAAATCGATGTGCTCGTACGCTAAATATGCAAATGAAATTCAATTTTGCCATAAATTGGTAAATACAAAATTATTAACTTTGAAAGTCTGAAAATTTCGTGTAATTTTAGCTAATCAAAATCCACAGACACATTGACAACAATTTCCATAATAAGAAGCTAAGCTATGTCTGCTTAAAACTACTTCAATCACATATTTTCTTTACCCGTCTATTTTCTTTGACGATTGCCTGTTTTTTGAACGTTCGTACAAACTCCTTTTTGTCATTTTCACCTGTTTTTTTCTTGTCGGTTACCGTTCTCTCACTAACTCATTTTCATAATTTTGAACTCTGTGTTTTCCTTGATCTTTTCAGTCAAAATAGAAGTATGACCGCAAGCAACTCGTTTAACCTTTCAAATAATATGACTAAATTGAAAACCTAAGGTGATGCGGTGCAAGAGAAGTCTATTATCCCTAGAAGAAAAAAAAATTATGTACAAAAAGACACTACATGAAGAAGATGCTTCGCAGTAGGATTTACTGGAAGTGCTCCGAAAAGGTTACGAATAGTGTGTGTTTGTCAGTCAGAAAGGATACATGGTTGGAAGGAGGTACGAAGGTGGCACCCTTCCTCTTAAGACTGTACCAGTTTCTCTTTAATCACGGATCAAGGAACTGTCTTCAGTCTGGCTTTGGGTTGAGGAACTGGAAATGATTCACTGTACAGCTGTTGATTATGGTTGTTATGCTTTCGAAATATGTGCGGAGGACCTGCTGCGTCAGCAATCCAGTTTAGGTAGACGGTCCTGGAAAGATTGTCCAGGAAGGTAAATTAGCCTTCTGAATACGAAAATACTAATCGAGGAATAGTGATTGCTATTTGAGTAGTGGCTTCGCAGACGAATGTGTAACGAAACCAGACGTTTTCTTTATGCGGTGCCATGGTAGAATTGTAATAAACTAGACGAATGCACAGGCCAGTTGGTTCCTCAAGGAACCATTATTTTAAAGGAAGATTGTAGGACCTACACTCACCTTCCTGAAATTGATGGTTATAATTTTCGACATAAAACAGAGAACTACGGCGTTGAATCTGTTGACACGAAAGTTGTGCCCTAACGCCGCAAGTGGAAAATTGCACATGCCCTGTGTAAAATAAACAGCACTGCGTCACCCACCGCTCCATGGTTGACTCATTCCTCTGCAAGTTTTTGTAGCGCAGGAGACACGAAAATTGTAATTTGTTTGATCAATTCCTAGAATGTATTTAAAACATTCGCGTTTGAATTTTCGCTTGAGAAAACGTATTAATAATTGATTTATACTGACGTTCATTGTCGCTAATGGTTTACTTTCAATTTGTCTAACGTCGTAATGTTGTGAGAGACAGCTATCACATAGAAAAGCCTATTTTCTGATTGGGTAAAGTAAACAAACTTTAAACCTCTCTAACACTTTTATAAAACTTTTCTGGTACAAGTGAATAACATAGCAAGATTCACCGTGAAACATTATATCCATATACCAAATTCGAAAAGTTTCACTTAATCTTTAAAATTTCAAAAACTATGAACGAAACAGAAAAGATTCGTTATGGGTAATAAAGACTTCAGAGGAAAAAATCAGAATCTATAAAATTCTCAAATGCTATGAAAGGAAGAAATATTAAATTAATTCTAAATAAATATATTTTTTCATACCATAAAATCATATTATGTCAGTTTATATTAATCACGCGGAATGCTATACAACATTGATTGTTTTGCGAAGCTGCACATTTTCCATTACTATAACACTACAAATTTGTACAAATATTCAGCAGTAACAACTGCAGCAACAAGCTATTTTGTTGCTGGCATTATTTGTTTAAAATTCTGAATCATTAAATTTTATATAGACATGCACAAACACACACACACAATAGGGAACAAGAACGTAACGGACGATACGACAATGAAAACAAACAGACAGATAGACGATATAAAGACGTTTCCAGGCCGAAGCTGTAGAGATAATTGGAAGCTTGACTGATGAATAGAAAGCTACGATTGTTCCATCCTGGTTTCCCTGTCCGTCTTTGTATCGTCCATTTGTTCATTTGTTTTCATTGTTTGTCCGTTACGTTCTTTTCCCGATTTTTGTATATATATATATATATATATATATATATATATATATATATATATATATATATATATATATATATATATATATATATATATATATATATATATATATATATATATGTGGGGGGGGGGGGGTTTGTAGTGTAGTTTTTAGAAAAATCCGATTATCGATTGTCAAAGTTAATTAAAGCTAATATGCTTTAATTAATTATTTGATTACTTAATTATTTTAAACTACATGAAAAATAAATTAATCAATCAAGCGAATGTTTATACATAGCGTCATAATGTTGAATACATTATACTTACCTGTATTAATTACGTATTTATAAGAAGCAACCTACCTTCTCTCGAAGTCTAAATCGTCATACAGGAAAGATTTTCAGAACATTATAATGTTTACATTTATTTTATGATGTTGAAAGACACATTACACTCACTCGCCTTGTAGTATTTTGGCAATTCGGGGTGAAATGAAAATATGTAGCAAAGAGGAATGACGAATAAAAAATCTACGAAAAGTACCATTCGATCTTTGATTCTGCGGCTTCATAATCAACGTTGTTTCACCCTTTTGTTTTGTTATTTTAAAATTTTTCTTTATATTGTATAATTCTCTGTTTGTTTTCCGTGTGTTCTGTGATTGACGTTAGATATTCTACACTAGCAATTAAATAGTTCGTTGACAGTAGCAAATGTTTAAGGCTGGTGAACTGGCAGAATCGTTAGCAAATTGGACGCAATGCTTAGCGTTTTGAGTTCAAATCCCGCCCAGGTTGAATTTGCTTTTTATTCTTTTGGGGTCGATAAATAACTAGCAGTTGCACACTGGGGTTAATGTAATCGACTCGTTCCCTCCCACCAAATTACTGCTCTTGTGGCAAAATTTCAAACCATTATTATTATTATTATTGAAGGCGGCGAGCTGGCAGAATCGTTAGCACAGTGGACGAAATGCTTAGCGGTATTTCGCCCTTCGCTGCGTTCTGAGTTCAAATCCCGCCCAGGTCGACTTTGCTTTTTATCCTTTAGGGGTTGATAAAGTAAGTACCAGTCAAGTACTGTGGTCGATGTGATTGATTATCCCTTCCCCCACATGTTTCTAGGGGAACGTTATCATTCAGATGAATATATAACCTACCTTATCTGATGATATTTAGATCTATATAAACCAACGCCAGAATAAAAAAATAGTTTTTGCCGTTTTGGTTACGACCTACCGCTTGGACGTTTGGCTATATTTTTAGCGGTTAGATATCTTATAGAATGTACACTGCAATCTTTAAAAGATTAGCCATCGGATATTATAGTTCAAGGTGATTTTTTTTCCGCTTTTAAAAAGAAATACTCTGAACTTGAAACAATACAGTGTAATATTCCTGGCATAGACGCCCGTACAAAACTTGAGTCATGAGTGTCAGTTATAGAACCCAGAGACACTGGATTAGTTAAAATGAAATCGGGTTGAAAAAAGCCTTATTTAAGATGAGTAGCATCTGTTAAAATCCCACAGAAACACTAGTCACCTGCGCCTTCTCCCCGACCGGTGGCGCAAGATAAATAACGCAGAGGTTGTTAGTGAAATAGACTAAACGCTTGACATGGTAGAAATCAATATATGTCCACCTAGAATTGTAAGATCTTTTACATTTAATTTAACTCCCACATAGGCTTTTCCCTTAACATACAACAAGAGTGAGAGGTATAAATAATATTAACCAAGTTGGATGGTCGATATAAACAACTGTCTCCCATTATATAGCCTGTATGGTTTGTTTCATCCTTCACTTTCGTCAGTGGACTGCGGCCATTTTGGGGCAAACCCTTCAAGAGTATAAACGAAACAATCGACATCGATACTTATTCGTTTTCAGTGTGGTAAGTATTCTATAAATCTTTTCTGACGCACCGCTAAGTTCTGTAAACAACTTAAATACAGATACACTGACATGTGTACATCTATCTATCTATCTATCTATCTATCTATCTATCTATCTATCTATCTATCTATCTACCTACCTGTCTGTCTGTCCGTCTGTCTGTCTGTCTTTATATATACATATATCACAGTCGACCAGCGTAGCTGATGTTATACATTTTTGGTCATAATGCGTTTTTAATGGTTTTAATTTTAAAATGATGCATATAATTTTACATTGAATACTTTTTGCATACTTATATATAATATACGTATCCCCATATATATATATATATATATATATATATATATATATATATATATATATATATATATATATATATATATATATATATATATATATATATATATATATATATATATTTATATGTATTTATTCTATCATAATAAATAATAATTCTGATAGAATAAATGGGTTAATAGAAACCAAGGTAGCAAAGATCACAAAATAACTGTGGTGTAATTCCTGTTGGTGAGGCAGAAACTCCTTGATATTTTAGGTATTTGAGTATATTGAAAAATTTAAGGAATGGAGAAAACGCATGTTATAACTGCATACATTATTCCGACATATGTTTCGAAGAATTACAATTTATGCGATCCATAGGAATCGCCGATGTTAGAAATGTAAACTTCTCCTCAGGGAAAAGCATGGGAATCATCTTAAACGTAAGACATTATGACCCATGCTTTTCCCCGAAGAGAAGTTTACATTTTTAACATCGCCGATTTCTATGGATCGCATAAATTGTAATTCTTCGAAACATATGTCGGAATAAAGTATGCAGTTATAACATGCGTTTTCTCCATTCCTTAAATATATATATATATATATATATATATATATATATATATATATATATATATATATATATATATATATATATATATATAAATATATAAATATATTCATATATATATGTTATAAATATCCTTACCTACATATATACATCCATATATGTAAATATATATAATATACGTATATGCATATATATGTATATATATATATGTATATATATATATATATATATATATATATATATATATATATATATATATATAGATATATATATATGTAAATATATATATATATATATATATATATATATATATATATATATATATATATATATATATATATATATATATATATATATATATATATGTATGTACATATATATATGTATATATATATATATATATATATATATAAAGAGGAAGAGAGAAATAGAGAAAGAGAAAGAGAAAAAGAAAGAGAGAGAATGAGTGATAGAGCGTTAGAGAGAGTGAGAGACAGAGAAAGAAAGAGAGAGTGAGAGAGATGAGAGATAGAGAGTGAACGCAGATGAGATTTAGAGATACCCATAACAAAAAACAGTAGTGGTCGAATGATTTCAACTTACACTCCGAAATGCTTACCGATGATTCATTCCACGGAATAAGGAATATTTATGAGAGGAAACCGGTAGAGACGATATGAAGATAATGCAATTAAACAAATAATTCTTCTAGAGTTAGATATACAATGTATATATATATATATATATATATATATATATATATATATATATATATATATATATATATATATATGAATATATACACACATCTATATCTATAAGATATTTATCACTCCACCCTGAAGATAGAAGTCGGATCTACTGAATGTTTAGTTTCAATACTGGTTGTATACTTTTGTCAATTATTATATCTTCCGATATTATGAAATAATTCTGAACCACCAGAAGCAGGTGTAGGACATGTAACCCCATGCCAACTCCCTTACATTTTCAGTATCTTTGTACATTGTGGAAGTTTTGTCTGTTAATATATAAATATCTATTAATTTATATATGAATATTCTTCATCTGAATATTTTCAGTGTTTCAATTCCCTCCAATTACATATCTGCGTATGTTTTGTATATGCACACCAATCATTTTTGCTTATTTGGGATCATTATCTCACTCCTCTCCTTCCCCCCTCTCTCTCTCTCTCTCTCTCTCTCTCTCTCTCTCTCTCTCTCTCTCTCTCTTATATATATATATATATATATATATATATATATATATATATATATATATATATATATATATATATATACATATATATATATATATATATATATATATATATATAATCTTTTATATTGTTCGTATACAGGAAATTAAAAAAAATATACAAAAACAAGCGCATGCGCATGCACATGCCTGTTACAGCTTCCAGACTTGCGTGCATCAGCATGATATATAGAATACCATGTTTTACTTGAAAAGTCGATTCTAGAAGAAGGATTTCTTTGAGATATTTTCAATCGAAATTCCTTTGTAAACAGAGTGTGCATGTATTTAATAGGCCAAAAGAAAGTGAAGTCATTTTATTTCTATATCCGTGTGTACATGCATATGTATTCATGTTTGCAAAAGTGTAGTTTCCCTGGCACTAACAATTTTAATTTTGTAAAATATATAAACTGTAAATATCTAATAAAAAGAACATTAATTTATGTAAGTCACAGAGAGTGAAACATTAAAGTAAAATATCATATTGCAAAACATTTTGCTGCTTGAAATATTATTTGATATTTTTTTATATCAACTGTTTTTATAATTAATCATTTTGTACGTTTTTATATAACATACATCAACTTTTTCAAATCTCTCTCTCTCTCTCTCTCTCTCTCTCTCTCTCTCTCTCTCTCTCTCTCTCTCTCTCTCTCTCTCTCTCTCTCTATCTCTCTATCTATCTCTCTATCTATCTGCTCATTGTATATATATAGATACACATTTATATATGGGCGTGTGTAAATTATCGTGAGTGTGTTTTGTTTACAGCACGAATTTCCTTCACTGAGTAAATAAATGTAAGCAATATCTGAATTTCGAATATGCAGAATTTAAGTAAAAAGATAAAATAGATATAATGATAAACCTTGTGTTAGCTTAGAATCTAAATCGATGAAATCTTTATATTTACGATTACAGAGAAAAAAATAAACAAAATATAACAAAAACGGTTTTCAGATTTTTCTCTAGTTAGGGCTTTTGAAATATATATGAGGGTGGGAAACGTCGATATTCATCTTGTGGAGAGTTTTTCATTGGTTTAGAATATTTTGTTTTCCTCCTAATGTTATATTGAATAAAATACACGCAATGGTTAGTAGCTTCGAAATGGGTAGTTAATTGATAAACAATCGATAGATACATATCCCAGAGTTACAAATTGTGATCATATTTTGCTTATAACGTGTGACGGATGTTGATCATGTTTTGCTTGTATCGATTTGTATGTATATATATATATATATATATATATATATATATATATATATATATATATATATATATATATATATATATATATATATATATATGTATGTATATAACCGCACGTATACTCAACTACAGATGTATACGCCTACACAGTTTCAGACACACACCTCCACTTACAAATATAAACATACGCATTCAGGTTTACGTACACATTTTCAGACGAACACGCACGCTCATATGTATGTGTGTGTATATATATATATATATATATATATATATATATATATATATATATATATATATATATATTCATATACACACACACACACACACACACACACACACACACATATATATATATATATATATATACATATATGCACACACATATATGTATGTACATATATATGGCTGTTTGGTAAGAAATTTACTTCCCAATCGCATGATTCCTGGTTCAGTCCCACAGCGCGGTAATTTGGGCAGTATTCTTTCACTCATTAGTTTTTATTCATTTATTTTTCTTTATTCACTCATTTATTTGCTTATTTAATTATTTTGATTACTTATACATACAATTGTATTTAATTAATAAATGGATCTAAATGAATGTCTACAGCTTGATCTTTGTCGATTGATTATTCTCTCCATTTTCTTATTTGCCTCATAAATTCTGGGTAAATTGCTGCTTTATCCCCACTCGTACCTATTATTAAATTGCACAACTGCCCTGTAACAGGAAGCACGAGCATATAAATACGTAGGTATACATCCAGTAGTATATTGGTATATTGGATATTTATTATCCCTTAGATGGTTGCTTAACCTCTAACTCATACAGACATATATATATACATATATATATATATATATATATATATATATATATATATATAAGCAATGTTAATTCTCTATATGAAGTATTAACAGTAACTGCACGATAAAGTGTAGTATATTGCCACTTAAGTGTGGCTGACCCCTAGGGGTGGATGTTACTGTTGCTTTTAGCCCCAGGAGGACATCTCCTCCAGCTGGCTTATCGACACACGACTGTGTCCTGTTTGCCAAGGGAGTTATCCCTCTCACCTCGACCAGCAGCACGAACGTATCCGGATTTCAGGGTTATTTCCCTTCGTCGGCGTTCGACAGCTGATGACCTTGGTGAGAGAGACAAATCTGGCAAACCTTATATCTTCTTTTCCAGTGACATTCTTCACTGATATTGAAAAGGTGAAAACAAGCAATGTTAATTCTCTATATGAAGTGTTAACAGTAACTGCACGATAAAGTGTAGTATATTGCCACTTAAGTGTGGCTGACCCCTAGGGGTGGATGTTACTGTTGCTTTTAGCCCCAGGAGGACATCTCCTCCAGCTGGCTTATCGACACACGACTGTGTCCTGTTTGCCAAGGGAGTTATCCCTCTCACCTCGACCAGCAGCACGAACGTATCCGGATTTCAGGGTTATTTCCCTTCGTCGGCGTTCGACAGCTGATGACCTTGGTGAGAGAGACAAATCTGGCAAACCTTATATCTTCTTTTCCAGTGACATTCTTCACTGATATTGAAAAGGTGAAAACAAGCAATGTTAATTCTCTATATGAAGTATTAACAGTAACTGCACGATAAAGTGTAGTATATTGCCACTTAAGTGTGGCTGACCCCTAGGGGTGGATGTTACTGTTGCTTTTAGCCCCAGGAGGACATCTCCTCCAGCTGGCTTATCGACACACGACTGTGTCCTGTTTGCCAAGGGAGTTATCCCTCTCACCTCGACCAGCAGCACGAACGTATCCGGATTTCAGGGTTATTTCCCTTCGTCGGCGTTCGACAGCTGATGACCTTGGTGAGAGAGACAAATCTGGCAAACCTTATATCTTCTTTTCCAGTGACATTCTTCACTGATATTGAAAAGGTGAAAACAAGCAATGTTAATTCTCTATATGAAGTATTAACAGTAACTGCACGATAAAGTGTAGTATATTGCCACTTAAGTGTGGCTGACCCCTAGGGGTGGATGTTACTGTTGCTTTTAGCCCCAGGAGGACATCTCCTCCAGCTGGCTTATCGA
>NC_142939.1:42544312-42593295 GCF_046866305.1 Octopus bimaculoides
AGTAGTAGTAGTAGTAGTAGTAGTAGTAGTAGTAGTAGTAGTAGTAGTAGTAGTAGTAATTGCGAGAGAGGTGATGATTTAGAAGTCAAGAATAACAGGTATTGTGACAGACAGCTTTGTCTCCGGCCTCACTTTGGTGAATATTTTCACTTTTCACCTGAAAAGAAATGTGGGGCTGGAAAGGGGGTGTCTGTCAGTGTTCAAAAAAAGATGGACGCGTGTAGCAGGTATGTTGAGAGTGAAAGGCCTTGCGTGAGCACGTCATAGGGATCACCAAGGTGTCGGTAGAGAAGACAAGGCTCGTGGGGTCGGAGTATTCCTGTCTTTTAAACCCAATTTTCTGTTTCATTGTATGTAATTGTCTCTTGTGTCCCACTCGATTTTTCATTTTATCATTTTAAATTTTTATTACCATTTGATTGTATATGACACCAGATCATATTGTATTGTCCCCTCTATGTGTGCCTGTATTAGGTAATAAAAAAAGCAACTGTGAATTGTGGGTGACCATATTTATTGTTCAAATGTAAATAAAACTATTTTATCAAAATTGAAAAAATAACGTAGTGTTCCGAGAAAATTTAGGGTAGATATCAGACATAGTCCTCGAGTTAAAAGTACCTTCGTACAGTTACAAGGGGATGCTGAAAAGTTACTGGCTTTGGGGAAAGGAAAATACAGGAGGATTAGTTGATTATAATTTTGTTCAGCATATTCCCTTCTCACCGTCACACACCTATTGCAGTGGTCCTTTAATCTTTCTAAGCTCTGATATAGAATTCGGAAGGGTGGGCTTCCAGTCAGACCTTTTGCGACTCCCTAAAAGCCAGGAACTTTTCAGCACCCCTACATATACGTACCACTAGTAACCTGCCAATCTAGAGGTTTTCGGCAAAACATGGGAATACAAGTTCGACCATAGGTCTGCTCGACTATACCAGTAGTGGCGCTAAACAATCAACACGATTAGGTCATATTACTTACCTCCTTAGTTTTTTAGCCTAGCGTAACAAGCATTGACGCATGTAACAAGGGAGAAAAGAAAAAGTTAGAGGGTGACTGAGATCGAAACCGTATCTAAACTACTAAGATTGAAATTAAATACTGATTTCAAATTTTGGCAGAAAGTCGGCAATTTAGGAGGAGAGGAAAACTCGATTAAATTGTCCCCAGTGTTCATTTGATAGTTAATTTATCGGCACCGAATGGATGAAAGGCAAACGCAACCTCGGTGGATTTTGAACTCAAGAATTCAAATTAAATATTAAAAGCACCATATCCGCTTCTCGTTTTGAGGAATTATCTTTTCTGAAGATTTATTTTGGTTTTGAAAGAATTTAGACTCTTCCACGTGCAAAAGCACTGAAAATCGGCGTAGGTGGAGGTGGCAGGGAAGCAAGCATCTCTCAGTATATACATATATGAGAGTAGCTCGAGAATTTTAATGTAGGATACTACTCAGCACTATGAAGAAGGCAATGGATGTAGTGCAGCAGTTAAGATGTAACTGAAAAATAAAAAATCCGTGATCAGGTTTTTTAAAATTTTTTAACGTTAATCATTTAAAATCCAGCAATAATATGTTCAAATAATTTAGTATTTTTATCTTTTTGTTAAGGTTGCTCCATATAATTTTAAAAAATTTTTAAATGTTCGATTGTTTTGTTTTAAATTTGAAAGTCATTTTAATATCTCTTTCTATTTTCGATAAGGTTCCTCTGTTTTTAAAATCTTTTCACTTGTTTTAATCTTTTAAATTTTAATCCGCTAATTTAGTCTTAAACTTCCTTATGTAATTCATCGGCCTGTCAAACGTTTATCTAGCTTTAAGTGTGTGTGTGTGTGTGTGTGTGTGTGTGTGTGCTGAGCGCAGCAGAAGTTCGTTAAATCCGGAATTCTCTCGTATTTAGTTAGTAAGTTTGCATGTGTGTCTCCCTTTTGTGATCCTCCGGATTTTGTCTGTGTTTAATCAACAATTTAATCTCTCCAGGATTAGGCGGATTTTTACTTGTGTAGTGTACATTGGGAGTTTATTTTTATTAAAACTTTTTTTTTTTTTTTTTACTATCAAGTATTCAGTTCAGTATGTTTGCGCGACGTTGTGCGTGTGCGTGTGTGTGCGTGTGTGTGTTTTGCTTAGTGCAGTATTCTCTGTAGTGTTAGGCGGGTATTCTCTATTTAGTGGGGCTTTGTGTCTGTGTAGCTTTCGGGATCTGGTGTGTGTTCTGTGTAGTGTTTAGTCGGTGTTGTTTGTTTTAGGCTGGTGTGTGTTCACTGTAGTGTTTAGTCGGGATGTTATCCGTTTTAGTCTGGTGTGTGTTCTCTGCAGTGTTTAGTCTGGGTATTGTCCGTTTTATGCTGGTGTGTGTTCTGTGTAGTGTTTAGTCGGGATATTGTTTGTTTTAGGCTGGTGTGCTCTGTAGTGTTTAGTCGGGGTATTGTCCGTTCTATGCTGGTGTGTGTTCTGTGTTGTATTTAGTCGGGATATTTTTTTGTTTTTAGGCTGGTGTGTGTAGTGTTTAGTCGGGATATTGTATGTTTTAGGCTGGTGTGTGTTCTGTGTAGTGTTTAGTCGGGGTGTTATCCGTTTTAGTCTGGTGTGTGTTCTCTGCAGTGTTTAGTCGGGGTATTGTCCGTTTTATGCTGGTGTGTGTTCTGTGTTGTGTTTAGTCGGGATATTTTTTGTTTTTAGGCTGGTGTGTGTAGTGTTTAGTCGGGATATTTTTTGTTTTTAGGCTGGTGTGTGTAGTGTTTAGTCGGGATATTGTTTGTTTTAGGCTGGTGTGTGTGTTCTGTGTAGTGTTTAGTCGGGGTATTGTCTGTTTTAGGCTGGTGTGTGTGTTCTGTGTAGTGTTTAGTCGAGGTATTGTCTGTTTTAGGCTGGTGTGTGTTCTCTGCAGTGTTTAGTCGGGATATTGTTTGATTTAGGCTGGTGTGTGTTCTGTGTAGTGTTTAGTCGGGGTATTGTCCGTTTTATGCTGGTGTGTGTTCTGTGTAGTGTTTAGTCGGGGTATTGTCCGTTTTATGCTGGTGTGTGTTCTGTGGAGTGTTTAGTCGGGGTATTGTCCGTTTTATGCTGGTGTGTGTTCTGTGTAGTGTTTAGTCGGGGTATTGTCCGTTTTATGCTGGTATGTGTTCTGTGTAGTGTTTAGTCGGGGTATTCTGTAGTATTGGGTGGTGTTCTTTGTAGTGTTAGGCGGGTATTCTCTAGTGTTTAGTGGGGTGTTTTTGTAGCTTTCTAGGGGTAATTGTCTCTGCTGGCAGTGTTAGGCAGGTATTCTCTCTTTGTGTCTCTATCCGTCTCTTTCGTGGGAGTTAATAGTGTTATATATAGGGTCTTGTCACTTTTGCTAGATGATGGCAAATTTTATTTTAGTTCTCTATATCACAAACATAATATGAGTGCCACTCACATTCCTCTTGAATTGTATAATCAACGCAATTTTCCGTTTATTTCCATTGCTGTTTTTTTTCTAGTGTGCTTGTTCTCAATTGAATTCTCAGATTTTAGTCAAGATTTTAATATAGATCCTAAATTACTTTGGGGCAACCTTAATACCTCGCAAATAATTTGTACATCTGTCTCCATTTTAGTTGCCTTGTTTCTGTTGTGCTGTTTGGTATTCTACTAGCTGCACTACGATATGTTGGTGTGGTACACTTAGCCCAACACCCCTATCACGGTGCTATATAAACTCCAATATATTAAATGTTTTCTCAACAACATTTCTTAATTATTGGTACATATTTAATACGTCTAATGTTTACACATCTAAATGAATCCAGCAACAAATATTTCCAATAAATGAGCCGTTTTGTTTCTCGAGTAGTTTTTGGAAAAATGTTTTTTTTTTTTTTTTTTAAGTATAAACTTTTCAACCAAACAACTTTGGGGTACCGAGAACTTTAGATATTACGTGTTTATCATATAAAAGTAAATTGGAATAAAATTTCATTTTGGTTATATTTTTAGACTGTTTTACATGGGTTCGAATTTTGCTTTCACTTCTTTTCCCTCCCGTTTAAACACTGCCTGAGGTAACAGGGAAGATGAAACCCATTTTAGCCTAAATCTTTTTGTAGTATCCAATTTTTAATCTTAAAATTTGGCTTCTAATTAGACTTGTTGCATTTTCTAATGCTGGAAGGTCTATATTCTGCATTTGAAATTGATATTTAAAAAGTTTTACTCAAACGAAAACTTATATTGATAACGTTTCGTGGTTTCATTTCATTTGGTTTTAGTCGTTACAAGTCTAACCTTACTCCTTGGAGGGTAATACCGCGCCATACAATCTATTCTCCATTGTAAACATGTTTGACAATTTTCATCCCGATTAATTTTTATATCGTACTGCCCTGTATTTGTTTTTCCCTTGATATGCTTGCCTCTAATTTTCTTTGTGTGTATGCTCACGTACTTATACTTGAACGGATGAAAAAGCATTTAAGCCTTCGTTTTCTGCACATTCATACTCAGATGTAAGGTTCTTCAATCATTCGGCCTTAGTTAAAGTCTATGAAACATTAAAACCGTTAATCAGATCTATTATAATTTTAGTTATAGGTTGATCTTAATACATAATTTCGGGTTGAAGACCACTTCTTACAGTTGAAACTAATTGATTTGAATTTTGATTTAGTCTGCTTTAGTTTGTTTATGACTTTTAAAGTTAATTTTCGTTATCAGGACTGTAACGAATGTGACTAATTTGACCGAGTCCATCCTCTAAAAGTTAGCTATAGAGAACACATGCTCTTTAGGGTCTTTGACGAGAAAATACATTGGCGGTGTTGTCTGAAATTGAGACTTACCTCATTCTATGCATCTGTCTATTTTGAGTTTTCCTAGTTTATTTTGAATATAGTGCAAAGACCGATGCTGCCTTCTGATTCGGTTTGGTTCACAATTTTGTTGTTTAAACCCTTAGTGATTAAACCGATCAAAATATCTTACTTGTATTGTGCTCAAACTAGTCACAGCATTGATCTTGTATCATAACTATTAGGTTACTTCATCAAAAGCTAGAAGGGAATACATGATTAATTCAAAACAATGAATAAATAAGCAATACTTTTGATGGAATAGGGTGAATGGCAATGACTACTTTATCCATTTAGCGAACTCGGGTGTATCACTTTTCCTCCCGAAAATATCGACTTTCTATCGCCTGCTTCTCCGACTTAAAAAAAAAAAGTAAACAATTTTGCTATCAAGTCTATCCCTTCGCCGCAGTTAAATGTCTTTATCACTATTTTTTTCTATTGAAATTTCTTTCAATATTTTCAAAGTAACTAAAACAATGCATTATACAAAATTTGGCTCTAGTCCAGCAGATTTAAGGCAGAGGGATAGACGATTATAGTTTTCCAAAAGATAAGCTGTTGCCTCATTTTACCACGCTGAAAGGATGACAATGTAAACGAGAGCGATCTTTGAACTCTGATCGTAAAATGCTAGAAATGTTAATTTTTTTCTTTTTTTTTTTTAAACCGCGGCACTTACGATTGTTCCATTTCAGGAAGATGGAATTGTCATAGAGGTGTTTAGAAAACGAATTAAAAGGACATTGATATCGGAGGGGTAGAAATTCTAATTTTATTAAACGGGGCATTTGCTACATATTCTTTTGTCAATCGATGTAACCTAAGTCAGGTGGGCATGGCATCTCTATGAAACATTTTAAACCAACACGTAAAAAAAAAATAGCGTGTTTCAAGTAAAATATTCTCTTCACTAGGATGTTTTTCTGAACGAGTGCAGCATTCTGCTTTCGCAAATTTTATAGTAATGTATACTGTTCTTTGATATTATCTATTTCAAAACTTTGAAAAGCTATTTCTCATAAATGTAAAACTTTTAGATGTGATAATGTCGATGTATTTAGTTTAAGAAATCGTAGCTAAACCCGGCAATAGGATTTGAAACGGATTGTAGCTGGGTATAAAGAAATGGTTTGCGAAATTTTCTAGTGTTAAAACTATGGTACTAGCATGTTAAGATTGAATAGTTCTTGTTTCTTAGAGAAACATTCTTATCATGCACAGCTTATGCATTAGATACTTATCTTAACTCGTACGTGTTTCACTCTTTGATTTAATCAGATTAAAATATTGTTCTACAACTGTTAAGTAACGTGGATTAGCTGTGGAAGTTACTGCTGTTGGATTAGAAGTGAGCATTAAAGAACCCCGTGAAGAAAATATTGTATTTGAAATAGTTTTAATAACCTTCTGGCTATATGAAACCATACTGTAGAACATTTGCATTAGTGCTAGAGATAATGGGATAATTAAAATCATTCTTAGCGATACAATGTCTCATTAGATGTATGTAAACGAAGAGACTAAGTAAAACTAAAGTTACACAATGAATTCATTATAAATACGCCCTCCCCCCACACATCACTTGCCATATCTTTCCAGCAAGTTCGTTAGAGAAAAAGCAATCGGAAGCCTTATGATACGAAGTACGGCGGTGAACGTTGTTTATATTTGGCATGAAGTACCATCTGAAAGAGTCTCGTACATCAACTACCACACACATTCCACAACTCGGTTCTTTAAATATTTTCTAATTTATTTGAACTCAAAACATTTCATAAAGTTTTCCAGTAGTATATGCGTGAGTTACCAGCAATTTCAAAGAACTTCGGGCAAGAATATTCTTTGCGTGATATAAATGCAAGACACAAATCTATTTGTATAGACGCTGCACTTCCTCGTTACTATTCGTCAATATAATTTGTGTGAACGCAACACCCTTACGCTATATGCCTTATACCCTTTGCATGTATTTTTTTCGACAACTAATCTACATAGAACATTCATTAATTGAATTCTAACCAGTAGAAATGAGGATTTTATTTTTTCACACAGAAAATATTTGAACTTCAGCATTAAACGTTAGCACTGAATCACACTTTCATCTTCAATAAGCTCACTTGTGATGTTCTGTCAGAACTTCAGTACATATTCTCTTTATAGCTGCTGAACAAAAAATTTGAATATACGTGGTTTGTATAGAGTTCCCCCGCCTAACGTTTTGCATTATATCAACCATTCATGACAAAGCGTAGTGAGACCGATTATGCAGGCGTAAGCTTTGAACCAAACTTTATTTTTTAAACTTCTTTTTTTTTTTTTTTGGCGTATTTATCTATTTAAATGTGGAAGTATTGTAAGAGCTCTGCAGTGACAAGGTAAATAAAGTGATTGTCAAACGTGTTCGATTCCTAGTGAGTTTACTGAAAGTATAGTGTTTGATAAATATCATTTAAAATGCGTCTTGAAAAACCGGGAAAACGTTGGCAGATCTTTAAAGTAATTAGAATAATCATTTAGCTACAAATTTAGTCATACAAAGACTACGTTTATTGGTATTGAGAATTAAACTTTAGGTATTCCACATCCCTTTTCACAAGACGGAGATTTCCTAAAATATATTTGCATGTAGAACCATGACTTTAACATTTTATGAATATGGAGAAAATATATTTTGTCAAATGGTAAACCACTGTGCAATCTTATGAACATTATCTTGAAGATGATAGTTTATACGATCAGCTGTGCAACTGAAGGTCAATATTTATCACTGAACTTTTATAAAAGTTGGTTTAACTAAAATGAATTGAATAAACGTTACAAGAAGTCTTATTTCAGGAGCTCAAATTTCAGGAATTGCGTGCATACAATTTGCCTTTAAACATTGAATAGGTTATTAAGAACACATAGATTAACTGAAATTTTTCAAATTCATTATAGACTGAATGATATACACTTTACTATGTTTAAAATGTATGAAACAGGATCTAGTTTAAAACGGGGGCACCAGTTTTCATTAATGTTTCATGTTGTGTTTCTGGTACCGAAAGACTTTCAAACTTCGTATACTTATCTATTTTGTGTTATAGAACAGAAAACATTTTTGTATTCGAATTTATTTCATGTAAAAAATTGTCTTATTTCGATAATTTCTACTAATCACTGACGTCTATAACGGTGTAACGGTGTATATCGTATTAATGCCCTAACCCTAACTCTAGAATCCGAACTCTAAAATTGTTACACACATAGATACGAACACTGAATATTTAGATCTTTCTCGTTTACTTTCTAAATATGATCCTTCCAAAAAATGGAGTTCTAATTAAACTACGTCTTTATTGATGACATCGAAAGAAGCTATGCCCAGCCTCAATCATGTTAAGACATTAGATACTTGGAGTTTCGACTGCTTTCCCAGGTCGTCTGTTAGTCCCCAATATTGTGCAATGGATATGGTCCTGGAAATTGGTGCCTGCTTCGTCATTCATGACATACGTTAGTAATTTTTGTAGAACAAAGGCACGTATAATGGCTAAACCCATCGTAGTTACCACTTACCTTTAGTATAATATTAAGACTGAGGTACATAAGGCGGCAAGACAAAATATTTAGCGTTCTGAGCTCAGCTTCTCTTGAAGTTGACTTTGCCTTCTGTCCTTTCGGAGTGGATGAAATGATGCAAGCACTGAGCTTGGTGTAATCGACTCCACACCCTCAAAAACAATCACTACCTTTGTGCCAGAAGCTGTAATCATTATTGCAAAGGTACACGTGAATCATCTCTTTGAAGACAAAGGCTCTTTAACTGTCTCTCGGTGTAGACGTTTACGTAAATTTTAAAAAAAAATTATATTAATAATACTTTTATACTTAGCTGATTAATTTAGAATTTTTCTTCATACGAAGGATTCCGATATCTTCATTTTCTAATTAAATATGTAATGTATTTCCATTTTATATATTTTTAATCCGTTCTCATTCGTTTCGAATGAAAACGGAAGCATTATAGTTTTATAAAACTGACTACTAATTATTAACTGAGTTAATTACAATCTCGATATGTACTTCAAAATAAAATAAATCTAATAAGGAATGATATAGAGTAAAAATCTAATGTAAGATTTTTCAAAAATATATCCATATCATTCTGTCCAAATGTTTCATATACGGATGTATTGATATGTATTTGTGATCGGTCTATTTTTTTTCTCTCTCTACCTTCTCGTGAATATAATGAAGTAAATTTTGTTTAAGCGTCATAGCGTCCCTGAACATTTTAAGTTTTAGAGACAGGTAGATGATAAATATAGGATTAATATTCTTAGGGCAGAAATCCTATGCTTTAGCTTGAAACAGTGAACTCCACAAAAGTAAAGTTGCTGTGTGTGTGGACGATGTTCAGCAGTATGTTTTTCAGTACAACAATCAATAGTTGTAACGCTTTTACCAAACGAGAATCTGAGCGAGCTGCTTTTCGAAAATTCAGCAAGTTTGAATCGATCTCGGTATCTAATCATTATGAAGAAAACTCACTTTGCAACTATTGATGCATTATGAAAATATATCGGCAAGCTGAAACAAATACATTAATTGCATATATAACCTCAAAAAGAATGTATTCGCTCTATTCATTTTTTTTCATACAATTTTAGAACGACTAAAATAATACCACAACAAACCACATTCTCGAAGTATTAACTCACCAAAAATCGCAAATATTTCAAATCAATACTTTTAAAAACACTGGAAGGAATATATTGCTGATACCGGATGGTTGATCATATTAGAATGATTGAAACAGATAAAGCAGTTGATGATAAACTTTTAAAACCATGTTTATGTATAACCTGTCATTGATAGTCATCCTTATAATATTGCTTTGAATTTAAAATCTATTTCTTTTAATTGTGCAGCAGCATCTTCTTGGTTGTATTTTTGGATTTGCAGCATCGTTATATCAGGCAACAAATTGCTGTCAGGAAATTTTTTTTTCTGGATCTTTAAGTTGTGATTTCGTCTCAGCATTTAATCCTTTCACATTTGACAAACTTAAGTACCAGTCAAATATTTGGGTCAATGGTATCAACCAACAACCAACCAAATATTGTCTGGCCTTGTTCTTTGAGTAGAATTCAATATTAGTATTAGTCTTAGATTAAGTTTTTAATCTAATTATTCGAGTCTCATACAGTTTTATTTAAAAACTATTTTGTTTAAAAGTAATCTATACTATTCGTATGATTAACAAGACTGTCCAATTGCCTTAGCGCAAAAAGGATTTGTACCGAGATATTTTAAAGGTATGTATATATAAATGTATATAATCCCAAACTCGACCTATTTGCTTTGCTTAATTGTTCATTAAAGCCACTCATGGGATGTCTCATGTTAGACACAATAAAAGATGTAGTGAATGCTACCCTTCGTCGCGTGTTTGCGTCTGAAAACAAAAATCGAATCGAGTAAAAACGTGATAGATCAACAAAAACTGATGGCATAGCAGTTATGATTTGTGAAGCGCGTAGACCGAAAACGCAATTACCATATTAATAAAACCAACATTATCAGCAGCAACAGTTCATCTTTTGATAGTATTGCAAGCTGAAAATAGACATCGGTTAAATCTGTCAAAGAAATACATCGATGATATATATATATATATATATATCGCAAACGAGAAGAATGAGAGCATTTTATCGAGATGTTTATTCAGGAGAAAGCTGTAATGTTTTTATCAACAAATTTCGTACTGGGTATCTGTCTACTATAGGAGAATTAGAGGAAGCTTCAATGTGACAGTATGTTTTTACCAAGGATCGGTTGAGAGTAAATACAAGCGTGGGCCTCATATGGAAAACCTAGTATCGAGCAGAGCTATTGTATAACACAAATGCTCAAGGTCTCTTCTAGAAAACTCTAGTGATTAAAAAAAAATGATCGGCTGCACTGTCACTACAGCGATTGAGCTGCACTTACAGTTACATCCAAGGTGGTTATATATATATATATATATATATATGTGTGTGTGTATATATATGTTCTATTTATCCATACATGTTACTTACCGTGAGACCACCGAAAACAAGGTCTGTAGCTAATTTTGATTAGCATCTGTAACCTGTCGTTGATACTGCTAATGTAGCTGGAAACGATGGTGAATCTACATACATCGTATTCCAACAGAAAAATATCCGAAGTCGAACAATTAATGGTCTCGCATTTAAGTATTTATGAAATTCGCTGAACATTGCAGACGAATGTGATAAATGTTTAGAAGCGAATGTGATGTAGGTATTGACGAAAAATCAAAACTATTAGAATTTAAATGGTAAAACGATTCAAAGTTGAATGAAAATTTTGTAGGATACATTGTAGTTTATGATGTTACACTTCACTGAATACAACATTAGCGGCTATTAGAAACACGGTTCTAAATACGTTTTATGGTATATGTTCAAAAGAAGCATGCACGTAAAAGTTAGTCATGATCAACAATATTCTGAAAGCCGGAGAACACAAATTTCAGCATCGGTTTAACATACTATGAAAATAAACAATTAACATATAGGAAAAAACGTTAACACATGAAAAAGAAACTGAAACAGCAAATGAAACGCCCTCACAAATTTAAAGAAACAAAGCAAGGAATGTGGGAAGTTCCTAAATAATTTATTCGAAGAGAAAATTCCGCTTGCGTGACCGACAAAATTCTTCTATATCTGTATTTGGAAAATTTGTAAGAATAAGTCCCTGCAGGAAGTTGATTTCAAATCACGGTTAAGGGAAAGCTTTGTCGAATTGCACAACTGATTCTAATATATGTGAAAAACACCAGATCTCTTTTGTAAAGTGACATACGTAGCCAATGGATATTATACAATGCATAACGACAAATACAACAGAACCATACTAATTTTGAATCAGTTAACATAGCTACTAAAATTGTAAGCATGCCATTACATATAAATGCATGTATATCAATATATAACTATACAAGATTTGAATAGGTAAACAGCTGCGACGTACGATTCAGACACGCTAGCTCGGTTAAATATAAGTGTGTGTCTGAGTGTGCGCGCGCGCATATATTCGTACCACACTGTGTGTGTATGTATATATATATATATATATATAGTTGGAATTTATAAAACACGAACACGTGCGCAAACACATGCATTAGTTTAACGCTGGGAAGGTGAGAAAGTCTTTTACATTTCGAGCCTATACTCTTCAACAGAAAGGAACACGAGAAAAAAATATATATTTGTACCCCAGTATCATTTAGATGGCATGAATTGATTTCTCAGTCAATAATAAAAGTACAAACGAAATGATATACAAGACACTCTATATGGCAAATATCTAATAATATAAACAGCCAGAAACAAGGTGATATGCACACTCATGCGTGTATGTATTTATATACAGAAACATAGTGAGTTTGGAGGGATATATTTTCCGAGCAGATACCGTATTGGCTCTCAGTTATGTTCACGGTTATGGCTAACCGCATCAATTAATATCTAACGTCTATGGCTCCTGTTAGTTTTCGGTCACGCTGTAAATTCTTCCGATAAATAATTATATGTTCTCTTCTCTGGATGGTAATATAATAGCAATAATTATATTGACAGAGAATCGAGGTTCGCTTCGAAACTGGCGAAAAGGACAAACCTCGAAGATGTTGCACAGAAAATCACGTCCGGTTGCATGTGCAACTACCAATACTATATTTGCATTCACATGCATTTCACCCCTAAATATTTATATTTGTATATAAATTCATTAGTTACTATAATTTATTAGTTTCTTTTGCATATTCTTAGTTTATGTACCTGTATGCAAATATAGTATTGGTATATCCCATTTATGTTCATTAGAAATTAAATAAATAAAAAATTTTTGACATGTACGAATATTTATTTCCCCCCACTTTATATTCATCGTTCATTCTACTCGTACAGTGTTTTTACTACCAAACAACTGACTTCACTCGAATGTTGTTTCAAAAATATTCTGTAGTGCGTGGAATAACAATGACAACACTTATATTGTTCGATGAGTATTGCATACTGATTTATATAAGGTTAGAAATGATGTAAGAACAAGGGGACTGAATAAGTCTGTGATGGAAGGTAGTCGTTCAGGAAGTACAGTATTGATTGTTTCCCTTGTACTCTACGCTACCCATAACTGTGCAGTGGTGGAACACTAATAATTTTTATATAAATGCATAATATGAGGTCTGATCAAAACGTATCGGGACTGTTTCTATGCTAATGGAGCTGAAGTATGTAAAATGAAGTCGCTTGTCACAAATTGATCTTGAACTATGTTGCGCACGCGCATTTTGCCATATTCTCGCTCACTTCCCTTGTTCATAGCAGTGCTTGGAAGTAAAGTGTGTTGGGTGTGGTCGTTTCAAAATATGATCAAACTTCCTTTGCGAAGAGTCACCTTAATTGAGTCGAGGAAGACACAAACCTTTTGAAAACAGTATTAAGAAATGATGAATCATCTATCTGTAGCCATGAATCCCCCCAAACCAAGTCTTGAATCCTAGTTCGAAGGAACAAGCTTTAGAGTCGTCGAGGAAATCGAAGAGAATGTGATGAGGTAGCACAGTAAGGGAATCCCAGGAATGCTTCTGCCATTGGAAACGACACTGGATAAATCGTGTGGCCGCAGAAGCGATCTACTTCCAAGTAGATTAAATGCCATATCATTCTGTTGTAGTTTGATGTGTACAAGTCCCGATATATTTTCATCCCACCACGAAAATACTTATAGAATTATGCGATTCATTTTTCACATGTGACCTAAGTATTTCTACTTAAAAATATACATACGCATACATATATACATAGATACATACACACATACATATGTGTGTGAGGGCGCATGCTCTCGTATTTTAAGATATTGCACACACAATCGGGAGAGGAGCAGGTAAAGCAAACTACACTTCATTTATTAATACAGAGCATGGATTAAAGAAGTAAATTAAACGAAAGAAGTTACATAGCACATTTCGTTCTTTCTTCATTTATCGCATTGCCTGTAAATCTTCGCTTTTTCACCCTATTCGTGTTTATCTGTTCAATTAGTTTCTTACCAGAGTGAAGTGGGGTCGTTTCGACAGCTAACTGTTCACACCGCAAGCACGAGCCCAATATGTGTGTGTTTGTTTATCTATGTGTATGTAGAAACATTCAGGGTTATTTTCGCATGATTTGTGCTGTATTCTTACAATTATATATACCTGCGTATATCAGGGCTTTGGTTTCTCGGTGTGGATCATACATCTGCACATATCTGTGCGTAGCACTAATCAATATATATATATATATATATATATATATATATATATATATATATACCTACACAGCGTCGCAGAATTTTGTGACATTACGGCAAATTTATCAAATCCTTTATTCTGTTCCTCCTCTGTATAATGATGATAATAATAATAATTCTATTTATTCTTCTTCTTATTAACCTTATTACATAAGCTAGTTTGCAGAACCGTTACCACACCAAACAAAATGCTTATCAGTTTTTCATTATTATAGGGTCAATGTGATATATTCCATCAACCGTCACCATCTCCCAACATTTCAAGCCTTCTACCTATAATAGAAAGCATTGAGCCTTATGATTATTATCATTATTAATATTATCATTATTATTGGTTTCAAATTTTGCCACAAGGGCAGCCTTTTGGGGGGAGAGGCATAATCGATTACGTGCCCCCCCTCTCCCGTGCTTCATTGATATTTTATCGGCCCTGCAGGGATGAAAGGCAAAGTCGACCTCAGTTCAAATTCCGCCGATGTTGCCTCTGCTTTTCATCCTTTCGGGGTCGATAAATTAAGTAGCAGCTGTATACTGGGGTCGATGTAATCGACTTATCCCCTCCCACAAAATTTCCGGCCCTGTGCCCATAGTGCAAAGGATTATTATTATTATTATTGATATTATTTTATATAGCAGAAATAAGTAAAAACTGAATAAATTTAATATTAAGTGATAGCATTTATGTATAGGTGACAAAAGATTATATACACACACACACACACACACACACACACACACACACACACACACACACACACACACACACATATTATGAAAGAGAAAGAGAGATAAATAAATACATAGATAAATTGATTAGTAGATATAGACGGTCGTGGAAGTTGTCGGTTGAAGACTTAATCTGTCAATATTTGACGTTATCTGAATAAAGAAGGAAGTTCGCTTCAAGCCTGACAGCATATCTTATTCCATTTACATCTTAAATAGCAAAATATGTAACATTGTAAATGGTAAAACTGTCGGAAATCAGCCGAACTTTACGATAAGGATATTTGCTTGTCTGCAAAATATTTTATACACTACATATATATACATACATAAAAAAATAATTCATTTAGTCAACACTAAGCAAATATGTACCAACAAAGAGAACTATAAACACTTACATTTCTAGAAATAAGAGCTAAACGCTCTAATGTGGCAGTTAAAGCCCCTAATTATATATATATATATATATATATATATATATATATATATATAACGAACTACAATCTTCTGCAAGCTATAACACCAGTAAGCTTCATGCTTTGCTTGGAAGTGTAGTACATGAACAGCTTCAAAGTGGCAACATGGATTTCTTCCATCTGCTTGCTGTGTTAAAGTATTTGAGTAAAATTATATTAATGTGTCCGACTGATTAAAATTCTATTTATTTATGCAGCTGATGGTAGCCCTGCATTTAAATTGATGTAATGAGTGCATTGTTCAATTAAATGGAGCCGCTTGAAACGGTCGCACTGCATCACTTCTTGATATCCTGGTGCTTATTTATATATATATATATATATATATATATATATATATATATATATATATATATATATATATATATATATATAGAGAGAGAGAGAGAGAGAGAGAGAGAGAGAGAGAGAGAGAATTCACAAAAGAAAAAAACAAAAGACGAAGACAGGTGGTGTAGACAACAAACAGTACATATATATATATATATATATATATATATATGAAGGCATCTAAGTATATGCTTGTATATATAAACGTATGTACATATGTGTGAATAGATACACTTCTGAACCACCGAGTAAGAAATATAAGGATGCAGCATCACGAATTTTATCAGTTGTGCAAAAAATACCAAGAAACAACGTATTTAGATTTTCTTAGAGGCATTGCATTTAATTTAGGGTTTTAAATAACTGTTTCGCATTTTCATGTGAAGTTTCTCAGTTATGGTATCTATTTCTAAATTTTTACACAAAAATATCAAGTAATAACTATTTAAGGTTTCTTTATAAAATTTCACTTTCCAAAAATAATGTTATTGAATAGAAATAACAATACGCCGAGGGAAGTTCACCGGAGAGGATTTTGTCCTAGTACCGTCTTCAATACCTTCTCAATTAAATATGGTATTTTCCCTTATTTCAACATTTACCAATTTCGGTGTGATTTGTGTCTTAACCCAGTCACACCTCATTCGTTCAGGAATCAAACTTCTAGACACGAGGAAAAACACGATATATATATATATATATATATGTATGTATCTGTGTGTGTGTGTGTGTGTGTGTGTGTGTGTGAGAGAGAGAGTTTATAAAATTGTTATCTAATTTTTACAGAAACGAAATCTATAATCACAGGTATGTTTGACTGGGATTTGACATATTACTGTAGTATTCAAAGACATATGAAATTGTAACTGTTTCTGTTTTTCTCATTGTCCTCGTCAAGCATCGTTATGAATGTAATGTATAATAGTGTGGGACCATGCACTCCATTCATTATCGTTTCCTCTTCATTCAGGCATTACTGATATTAATATCAGTAATGGAAGCTGGTGGGAAGGTGGTAGCATCGTAACCGCGTCTCACAAAACACTTAGTGGCATTGTTTTTAATTAGCACATTCAGAGTTCAAATTCCGACCAGGTGTCTTCACATTTCTTCTTTTCTCGGTTGATGTTATCGACTGGCACTTTCTTTTAAAAACTGTTTGAAGCCATTGTTTTAATTATAATAAGGCAACAAGCTGGTAGAAACGTTACCGTAGAGGGCAAAATGCTTAGCGGCATTTCTTTCGTTTAACGTTGCGTTCAAATTCGGCTGAGATCGACTTTGCCTTTCATCGATTCGGTGTCGATAAATTTAATACTACATGAGGAACTGGGGTCCAGGAAATAGAGTAACCCCTCACATGAAATTGCTAGCCTTGTAGCAAAACTTGAAATCAGTATTATAATTATAGTTGCTATTGTTATTGTTATTTTTTTCTAATATAGATCAAATGTTGAGGTAGAATGTATGGAATTTCCTTTAGAGCTTCCACCAAAAGTTTTCCTCTTCAGGACAGGACAAATTATCAGAAGGGTTTTGTGGTCTTGAAATATTAATGAAATCTTGAAGATATCTAAGGTTACAAGTAGTACCCGCCAGCCATATAAATTCTGCTAGGAATAAAAAGAAACCCCAGTCACATCGAAAAGTAACAACAACTACAACAACCGCAACGATAATAAAAATAATAACAATAGTGATGGACCTTTTGAGCGGGATGGTCTACTCGACCTGAAGAAAATTCTAACTGGGCCCCACCTTCGAGATAATGCGCAGTTTATCTTGATATGAGATCACCATGTGGCGCACACATGGTTGTGATGCATGTGCCTGGTTTACCCTTATCAGACGGGTAGTCATGATGGGTATAATGGGCTTGGTATATTTTACCCCAGTGTCACTTTGATGGCATGCACTGCTCACTCACTCAATAATAATAATAATAATAATAATAATAATAATAATAATGATAAAAATAATAATAATATTATCAGACGGGTAGTCATGATGGGTATATTTAAACCCCAGTGTCACTTTGATGGTATGCAAAAAAAATATTATAATAATAATAATAACAATAATAATAATGATGATAATAATAATAATGATAAAATGCCCTGTAGCAGTACAGGCCAGCCGCTGTTATGACTTCTTATTCAGAGGCCTTTTAAGTGGAATGGAGGAAATCCACATGGAGAAAATTCTTACTGGGATCTACCTTGAAGTTTATGGGCAAGATATCTTGATGGGTGATCACTATAACGAGTACATATGCTTGTGGTGCATGTGCCTGGTATGCTCTTAGGAAGAATATATTAAGTTTTGTATATTTGTACCCCACCGTCACGCTGATGACACGCTTGCCCTCTCACCTAATAATAATAATAATAATAATAATAATAATATCATTATTATAATATTTATTATTATTATTATTATTATTATTATTATTATTCAGTAGTTTTATTTTTATAACGTGCTTTCACTTCACTACCGAGCGCAGCTCTGTGCGCCTTGGGTATGTGCTGTGGTTTGCTGTGGTGCTCTTATGTTTACTGTATTGAAAGTGTTTTACATAGGATATGTGCAGTGTCCAGTAGTGCAATTTTCTGTATGTTATATATATTTGTAAGTCCTGGTGTTTTTGTTATGTATTTGTCTGAATATTTTTTTATTATACCTACGGCACCTACTATGGTAGGAATTGTTTCTGTTTTTGATTCCACATTCGAGTTACCTCTATTTCCAGGTCTTTGCATTTTGAAAGTCTTTCCATTTCTTTTAGAGAAACGTTGTCATCTGCTGGTATTGATACATCAATTAGAAAGCATTTTTTTCTTCATGATCTTTGACAACTATATCTGGTCTATTTGCCTTAATTTCTCTATCTGTGTGTATTGGCATATCCCAGAGTATGGTTGCTTTCTCGTTTTCTGTGACCTTTTCTGGCGTGTGTTTATACCATCTTTTTGTGTTGTTTTTCCATAGTGTTGGCATAGCTTCCAGTGTATATAGGTCCCAGCTCTGTCGTGTCTGTGAATATATTCCTTCTTAGCCAGGACTGGGCAGCCAGAGATAATATGATTCATTGTTTCTTGTCCATCTCTACATATTCTACAGTTACTTGTTATGTTTCTTTTCATTATTATTATTATTATTATTATTATTATTATTATTAATATTAATAATAATAATAATAATAATAATAATAGTAATGGTATTTTTTTCAAAATACCCACGAGGACAGCAATATGAGGAGGGTGGGTATTAGACAAAGAAGTCTACCCTAGTACAAGCCCGGTAATATCTTCTCGATTCAATGAGGATAAAAACCTGAGAGACATGAATGGAAGTTAGGAAGAGACGAATGCTAAAGAGTGCGCGAAATGAGAACTGTTACTCATTGATGTCAAAGATACTCCTTGTATCAAAGCACAGAATAATATATATTTGAGAACTGGGACAATCGTTTTAGTTACCTTTCGATTGATGGACGAACAGAACGTGCTACTGTAGATTATATATATATATATATATATATATATATATATATATATATATATATAATTATATATAATTATATATATATAGATATGTATGTACGTATATATATATATATATATATATATATATATATATATATATGTATATATATATATGTATGTGAGAAAGTGTGTATACATATATCATGTATACACACATAAATCCATACACCTTTCTATCTATATATTTGTTTTATATATATATATTTATATGCATATATACATATGTACATATATACATGTATATATATGTATATATATATATATATACATACATATATATATATATATATATATATATATATATATATATATATATATATGTATGTACGTATGTATATATCTGACGCAAACTAACATAGAAAATTGTAAAGTAAAATATGATCAAAGGGAGAATTTGATGCAGTTTCAACGCACTCTCACTTTAATTATCAAGAAATGGTTGTTGGTGTTGTTGCTATTATTATTATTATTATTATTATTATTATTATTATTATTATTTGGTTTTTTTTTTTTCAAACTATAACACATCTTCCACATTGCATCCGCAAGGAGCTAAAATAAAGCAGACTTCAAAGAAATCTTTTTGAAGCAAAACATTATTAGATTGCTTGGTTTTTCAGAGGTGATTTCAATCAGGTTTATGTCTAATGATGCATAGTATAGCTAATGTAAACGCTGTAGTGGTGATGAATACAAATTTCTTTTTCGCTTTCTTCTATTGGGGGAGTCACATTTATTCTGTGCTCTGCCGTTTTGAATTGAGGTAGTGATGTTGATATAGCATAAGGATCTAATTTATATCATGCAAATTCCCTACTTTCGAATTACAAATTAGAGCACACACATGGGCACATATTTTACGAACTCTAACACATTTAAACAACATATATAGCATGAACCATATTTCACATAAAAACATATTACTAGATATAAGAATGCATATGTCATAAACATTAACATACATAATATGAAACATATCACAATCTATGGCTCCTATATGATAAACTATAGTACAGAACAACACACGTTTCACAAACTTTAACAAATATAAGTACGACATTTAGCATGGGCTATATTACACATAAGAGCACACATTATCAGGCCTAACAGTGCAGATATCATAAACATTAGGACGCCTAGTATGACATGTATCTCTATATCACATACGAGTCAAATTAGAGCATACATATTTTACAAACACTAATACATTTAAGCAGTAAATATATCACATATTACTAGATATAACATAGAATATAGCATGAAAATTAACACATCTAATACCGCGTATCTCAAAATTTATTTCAAATTCTAACATATATAAGCCGCACATATCTTATGATTTTTATTATACATAACAGGAGATATTAGCAGACATAGAACATTTTTAGAAATATAAAATTTAAACCACAGTGCCCTCAGCATGGCCGCAGTCCTCAGACTGAAACTTAACGAAAGAAAAACAAAAAAAAAAAAAGGAAACCCAAAAAGTAGACTGAATACCAGGTATCGCTCAGTCACATGTAATAAATATAATAGCAGAGAATAACACACGTTTCTCAAGGTCTAAAACGTACATCATGAACTATAATACACATAACAGAGGATAGCTGACATAAGAGAGCACATCATAAAGTTTGGAGTCATTGCTAGCACATCAATCGTAAAACTATATCACATACATTTCTTACCATAGAGATTATAAACTACCCACATTCAACATTCACAATTGAGTATAATTCAACATTTAGTTGGTTTTCGCTAATTGCTGTAGATGTCTATGGACTCACAATTAGGCATAGACACACTACTGGCTCTCCCATCCCGACAGAAATTACGATAGTTGGCCTAGCACCCTAACTAAAATACCTATACAACGACTGCTAATGCACAATAGCAGGTAATATACATTACAACTTGTGTCCACATATCACAAACTACATTCACATTGTAGAAAGTGAACGACAGAAACTGCCGTTTTCGACAATGCGACAGAGATACTATCACTGGAGTGCTTTTAAATTACAGTCGCTACTTACATCTTCAGCCGAAGTGAGTGGCACTAAAGATATGACCAGTTTTAGAGGGTCCGATTTAAGCCATCATGGTTGTTCCTCATTTTTGTAAACTCCTCCCAAGCAGATCTCCCTGGATGAGAAGTAAGGCAAGGCCGACATATTTAAAAGTGACAACTGCGTTTACTAAGAGTGTCGACAGTTTTGCTACCGGTTTACTCCTTGATATTGCTACCATGGAGCAGGCACAAATGCTTTGCTTTATTATATTGGTAATTTCTTGGATCTCGCCTGATATCAGTAGCATACATAATAACAGAAGTACTTAAAATTCTGTGGGGTATTTGTGGATCAATATTCACCGTATATCTGGACATATATGCACATATATATGCAATAATATTTTCAATAAGTCTAACAGCTGCCCATGCTTGAGCTTTTCTTCTCCCTGTCATCGATGTTTATACAAGTGAAAAACTTCTGGCTTGGGACGATAAAGTTAGGAACCAGTGTCATTAAAAGTGTTGCTGTCAGAACGTAAAGAGCAGAAACAGTTACTACCTTCCACCTTACCTGACTCTTTAACAGTTTCCCCAGCCGACGTCAATAAATGGATAATTTTATGACCGACCCATAGTTAAAAAATGAAAAAAACAAAGATAAAGTTTACCATGTGAAGTTTGAACTCAGGCCACATATGTTCGAATTTAAAAACGGCGAGGCAGTCATTCCGACGCTTTATCGCCACCATCAACTCTTCCATTTAATAATAAACTATATCTCACACTCAGGTGGTTTCCTTTCGGTTCCTACACTACTAACATTCTATGAAGGGAATTATACATTCCACGAATTTCTTCTTTAAGGAAATGTCTCACTTCGTAAAATAGTATCTAATTCATAACTCACGGATTTATAATACTGACAATATTAAAAAAGAATGAAATAGCGCTATACATAATTATTACAAAGTAGAAATTGCAAAGATTTCGTAATAAATAAACAAAACAAAAACTGAACTCATAAATTAGATGCATCATTTTCCTGTGAATACCTTACTTTCAAATTCAATGTTATTCACCCCATGTTGTGAGGAGGCGGATTTTCTCCCTTGTAATAGGAGACATCATTACAGGAATCCACATATAATAATATAAGTATCAAAAACTGCTTCATATATTACCGACGTATGTGATCGTATATCAGTATGGAGACGTTATATGCAAACTTATATCATTAGTTCTCCACTTGCAATCTGACCATTCTTTGCAATAAGTATTTATATCTTAGATAGTAATTTTTAATTCATATAAAACTTTACTCATTATCTTTATCCTCTGCTATCTGTTACATTACAGACATATCTGATAACATCACAATGTTCACATATGTGTACAATCTTTAGAACTTTTCAGACAAAACTTTAAACATATTCCAAGAAACGGCATATTCTCTCATTAAACCATTTTCCGTTTTTGACATCAGTTTCAATAACCTGCACTAGAGTATTGCTAATTGGTAGCCTGATGAGCCAGTATTTCGTAATTTGTTTTATAAAAAAACATTTCCACTCATTTGTTAACGGATCTGTTCGACTCCATGAGACGTCACTATTTCCTACTCTTTTCTTATCTTCCACGTCCTCTCCCTTCTAATTTTTCTACCTCCGCTTCTTCTCTCAGATTTTCTTCTCGCTTCGTTATTATTTGTTTTGTTGTTCTTGTTGTTGTTAATGCTTCTGGTCGTTATTACGAAGGTGAGCTGGCAGAATATTTAGAGCGTCAAACAAAGTGCTGAGCGAGATTTCCTCTTGCTCTTTACATTGTGAGTTCTAATTACGCCGAGATCGATGTGTCCTTTATCGATCCGATTTCGATATAATGAATTAGTGTCGAGGTAAGCGGGTGTCGAGGTAAGCGGGTGTCAAGGTAATCGGCTTATCCCCTTCCTCCCAAAATTGCTGTGATTCCATGCGGAGTAGGGTTTCTTCTCTCTCATTGGCTGTTCCTGATCGGAATTCATGAGCACTGTCAAGTCCATTTTTGGTAACTCTTTCTGCATTAGCAGCATACTGTACCAGTCCTTGTTTGCTGTATACCAAATATCCTGCCATGTGTCTTCTTTCACTGTTGCTGCACTCACTTACGCTGATCAGCCTACGTTCACCTTTACCCTCTTCATGTAGAACCTGTGTACATTCGCCTCAATTTGGAGGGCACCATGGATTGACATTTTATTTCGGGTAGTGTCATCGAGTTGGTCAACCTCCGCTTGTGTCCATTCAGGATGGCTGCACTATAGTGAATTAAAGCAGCAGCCCATGTGTTGATGGCAGTCACGGTTCCTTGAGTCGAGTTTTGAATTCAAGATAACTTTGAGGCGGTTGAAATGTGCTGTGATGACCTTGTGTTTCATTTCTCTGTGCAAGATATAGTTCAGTTCCAGAATCTCAAGGTATCCATCATCATCCGTGTTGTCGATTCTGTCTCCGTTTGACAATTCTATGCCCCTACAATATTTAATACAAATATGGTGGAATTCACCTGCCATTTTATTAATTCCTCCAGGCTGAGATGTCAACAGCTCACACATATATCTTTCCTCATAGGTTTTGAGTACTGAAACTGCAGTGGTGTGAGGGTACTTTCTGAGAAGGTGCACCTTCAGGTCTTTCTCAAATTTACATCCGTTTGATGTGAAATGTTCCGCAAGCTCCATGGAACCACTGTTATTGTGCCTGACGTCGTACCTATGTCCGGTAAATCTTTTTTGCAATCACTCTGCTGTGCAACCAACATAAATCATTTTGTGCTTGGTGCATTCCGCTGCGTACACCAAATGAGAATCCTTACAGGTCCCTACTTCTGTGTAAATCATCACGTTTCTGTTACAATTCTTGATGGAATTTGTCTGACTGCAGAAGGAACAGGGTTTATCTCTCTTATGGGTGTTTTGGGGGGTCCATGCGTTCAGAAACTCCAATGGGGTTTTTATTAGAGATACAGGTCAACATTTCTCTAATATTTCTATTACGCTTAACGGCTACAATAGGCGGAAGTGGAAATATTTGTCAGAAATGAGGATATTTTTCTGAAATATGTTGGTAACTGTCATGCAACACTTTTGAAATGCCATCGAAACTTTGGTGCCAGTTAATCACTAAAAGAATTCGGTCATAAACTCTTTTCAAACTGCTGAAATTAGGCGCGAAAGTTTGATTATCACTACTACTGTCGGCTAGGACATTCGCGATTTCCTTTCATCTTGATTTACTATAATCGCACTTTACATAATGGCACACAAATTCATTTGCATGTTTCCAATAATCCCCAATGTCTGTTCAAATTTGCACAGACAATTTAAATAAGACCTGAAGGTGCACATTCTCAAAAAATACGCTCACTCCACTGCACTTTCAGTCGGCAAAACCCATGAGGATAGATATATACGTGAATACGAACCAGGATGGTCACTATTTTAAATAATATAAAGGGGGATAAAGGAAAGAAAATTCACTATTATTCTTGAGGATATGCCTCCTAACATTTGTTAAATTGTTTTTGTTCAAATCTAGTCTGCCGTCTTGATTTCGTGTTCTCCGTATTTGATAAGAGTGTGAGGTGTGTTTCTCTTCAGAATGCGTGCCTAATGCATAGTAATAGGTATATATTACTTCTGTATATTCTTCTCGGATCCATTTCACCCTCTTACATTTTTCTTTCTGTAGTGGGTGTAGCGGTTGATTTGGAGAGCTCGACTTGGGACAGTTCCCGTGACCATCCAGGTTCTCTTTTCAACAAATTTGGTCTGTAGCAGTACTTGTCTCCCCGCCTTCGAATACTGAAAAAGTTGGGAGTTTGGCCAAGAGTGTAGGTGGCTGCTTTCAACCCTTTCAGGCTCCTTCGTCGTTCCTCTTTTTTACTCAAATTCGTTAAACAGATTCAGACTTCCTGCCGAAGTAGAGTGGCGCTTCAACCTTCACGAGTGAGTCAGATGATAGCTGGTTCCGTTCCACACCTTAACAATGCTCTATAAGTGAGCAAGCTGCGGCACTGGACGATTCATTGTTGCAAAGATTCGTTACTCCACGTGCTCCTCAGGCAGTACTACCTGACCTTGTTCCAAAACAGTAATGCAGTATCTCACTCACTTGGATTTCTGGAAATTAATTTCCGACCCCAGATCGAAAGTCTTCATGAACTTACCTATCAGCAGATCGCCGTGGACCTCCCAAACTCTCTCATAGAACGTCGTCGCTCAGGCTCCCGAGTAGCTCGCTATATAACGCCGACGTGGAGAGCCGGTGGAAACTGTCGAAGGCCTTACTATAATATTCCCATGGAGAAAAGCGTACCTCCCACAACCTCTGGTCGTGATTGTCTCCACATAAGCTGTTTGGTTATATTTGACCTTAAAACTCCTCTTTCGGAGTGTTTATTATTTGTTGCGTACAGAAATACTATTACTTGATGTAATTAATGGGTGTGGTTTGTGTGTAGGATTATGCGTTCCACTAGTTATTTTCATGACTTATTTTTTATAGACCTGTAATTCATGAAGTATTTTTAGTTCGTGTTGGGGCGTCTGTTATGACCGTCTGTGTGTGTTTGAAGTAGGTTGTACTTGGACTGAGATGATGGTGTCTGTGGCAGCTGCAGCGATTATGTTCTTCAGGATGATGGTGTTGATAGCTCTAGTGTAGCTACAGTTTGTTGTATTGGATCTCATGTTTAGTTAGACAAAGAGTTATCGTTCTTCACATATTTCGATATACTGTCGAATATTTAATATATAAATATACTTCTTAAAGTGTACTATCGAAAATAGGAAGTCTTATAAAATACCTAAAACATATATAAGTTCTACTTGTCAAAATATAGTGAGAGATCAGAAAATATAAATCTATATTGAAAGGAATTTGCTGTAGAAAATAACTTCCTGTTCGTTTAGTCAAATCAGATGTCGATAAAATTATTGCTATATGCGATTTAGAGAAAAACGAAAGGCATTAACAAAATTATGAATAAAAGTAAGTGAAACTGAGTTTCCGTGCAAGAATGTTAAATGTGAAAGCAGATAACAAGAATAATAATAATAAGGATAAAATAGAAACAGAATACGTCCGGAAAATGCGAACATGATAATTGAACAGAACATTTTAAATGCATTAAAGAAATTGAAAAATGCCATAGCGTATGAAATTGTCAATCAAAACATACATATATATGAATGGGATGATGATTTTACAGAAGATACGAGAATAAACGTTTTGTATTTCACAGCCATTTTTGAATATTATAAGATATTAAAGTGGAAATATATACACCAATATACGATGTACGAGCGGCAGATTTCAGTGTCTTTAAACACACGCTAACACACGATCGTATTACACACACACACACACACATACACACACACACACACACACACACACACACACACACACACACACACACACACACACACACACACACACACACACACACACACACATATATATATATATATATATATATATATATATATATATATATATACATACACACATATGCATATATATATATATACATATGTATATATATGCATATATATGTAATTATATACATATACATATGCATATACATACATGCATATATATATGTATGTATATTATATACGTATATATATGTATATGGGAGGATGTGCATGTACGCATATACGAATGTGTATGTATGTATATAATTCAATATTTCTGCCTCTACCATTGGTACGCTTCAGATATTCAAGGTCAATTATATTCAAATGTTTCAGTAAAACAACACTAGCTGCCTCAATGCGATATTGCATAATATATGACTGTCTTTAAAAAGTTTATCCCTCCATCCCAAATAGAGCTTATTAAGTTAACCAAGACATTCGCCAATAATGCACACCTAATAGAATCAGAAAGAAGCTCATATGTATGCTGTGTTTGTGTATAAATTGTTATATGTCAGTGTGTCTGTTAATATATACCAATACTGTAGTTATTGAAGGTTCTCATCGTAAATTACTCCTCATTGAGCTGGTCTATGATCAGGAGCATTCCAGTGGTAGCCATACGGTATGTTTGTATATCACATTATGCGATGCGGCTTTCTGTTCCTGGAGATTGTATTCTATGATTTGGCGAAGATTTTGACGACTGCAAAGAAAACACTTGTTAGGCTAAGGTGGAACTTCTAACCAATTATAAACAAGATTACAATTAAGTTTAAATTATGCCCGACCAGAGCTCTAAATATACGTGAAATATGGACATTTCAAGAAACTGCATTTTTTTAGAATTTAGTGAAACTTGTTTGAAATATTTTACAGACTTTATGTAATGTAATATTCAGAGTAACGCAAAGAATGAAAGAAACAAACAAAAGCAACCGAGGGAGTTTCAACTAGTTGAGGAGCAGCATATTTTAGTGTCTTTAAAGACACATAAACACACATACTCGTATACACATAATACATACTTATACACACTCATACACACACAAGATGGACACATGGAATAATGTACTTCGAGATATACGACTGCAGAGAGAATAGCTAGAAATAATGTCTATTATCTTTAAAAGGTATTATTTTGGTCTGTTATGGAAGTCAAGGAGGATCAGTATGTTACACGCTTTGCATTCTTTACGCTACTAGAAGTGATGTTATGGTCCTCCATACATATTATAGGTTTTTATCCCTTGCATGATTTAGTTTCTGGTTTGCGTCCATGCTTAAGCACTACATTGACACAAATGCTTATTGTTTGTTTTAAGCTTTGTAATTATTCCCTCAAACTCTTTAAACAAATCGCTAAATTACGGGCACGTAAATAAGCCAACATCAATTTTCCAGCGTTAGAAACACTCACACATTTATCCGATAGTCTTCTACACAGAATAAAAGGTATATTCCTTGTTCAGTAAATCTCTTCTTCTTTCCTTCTTGGTAGGTAGAGTCTGTCACTATTACTTTTAAGACGGTGGAATATTTGAGAAACTTCCTGGTTCTTTTAAGTTCTGCAGTTTGACCTTTGTCCATTTCAGAAAGATAGCAAATCAACTTAACAGGAGCATTGCCCATGTTTTATTGCTTTAATATTATTTCCTCCATTTAGTTTTGTTTCGTGTACCTTCCTAATTCTTCAAGTACTATTTGGAGACTTTCTCTCTCATTCCTCCTATTATCCTGAATATATCTATCCATATTATTCAACATCGATCTAATAAAGGTGTCTTATAACGTAAGCGTTTGTCTTCCAGTTACCCTTCATAATTAGCACAAGAAACATATTATCCCAAATAGAATTCCCGTATCCTGGATGAATACCCTCACTGCATGGATCTGAGAATCCAAGTTTCATTTTTTAAATCTAGATTGAGCTTTTCCATATAAAGCAACTGGTTTATTCTTACTTTGATTTTGGTAAACTCATAGGCAGACCTGGAATTTTTCAGTTCGCATGTTAATACGGTTAACGCTATGACGAAGTAGCCTCTGCGTATTTTCACGTTTCCTGGCGATTTATTTGCACATGTTAGTTCTACTTGCCCCATTCTCATTGCTTTTCCAAAAGTCTGTTTGCTCTCCCATTAACTCCGAGCATCGTCACGCACTTCAGGATCCAGCAGTATGGAACATTGTACTAAGCCTTCTTGTACTTTATCGAACCAACAGTTAAATTATTTCTTTCTCATACCGCATTTAATATCCCACTATCAATTTCTGATAGATGATTTTCAGCAGTTCCCCTTGATTTCTTTTGGCATCCTTTTTTGGCTTCTGGCAATAACGTTTTCTTTTTCAAAAGATTATATATTTCTTCTTCTATGAAGTCAGTTAATTACTTTCAGAGTAATGGTAAATATGTGACAGGTCTGTAATTGCTGATTTCCTTTCTGTTTTGTTCGTTATTTTGTATCAACACTGACGCTTTTATCATCTGTTTTACCTTTCCATTTTCTATGCAGTCAGTAAAAAATGGTCAGATATAACAGTTGGACGAACTGGCAAAATCATTGCCAAGCCGGATAAAATGATTAACGGCATTTCAACCGGACTTACTTTTTTGAATTCAAATTAAAGCGAGGTGGGCGTTACATTGCATCCTTTCGGGGTTGATAAATTAAATACCAGTCCAGCATAGGAATTGATGTACGTATGTATATCTATTTATCCATCAAACTAACTCTTTCCCTGTCTCTGTCATTCTCTCTCTCTCCCCCTCGGTATATATATATATATATATATATATATATATATATATATATATATATATGGATACACACATACACGCACATATACAGATGCATATATATATACATGTATACACACATACTACACACACTCATATAATGAGAGACGGAGACATATAAAAATATGTGTGTGTGCATGTATATATGTATGTAAGTATATATGTGTATTAGCGTCTATGTTTATGCTGGTGATTATGAGTCGGGTATCTATTTTCTAGATATCATTTGCAAATATATATTTGCATATATATTCGACCCTCCTTACATTTTATTATAGATGATCTAGACGTGTTGTATTAACATGCTTCTAATGCTTTTGGTGATCTATTAATTGCATTTCGACGCAATTCACTCAGGAAATGAGATATGACTAGTTCTTCAATAGCTTTAGAAGCTGGGCCTGAGAATCTGAGCAAATGTAACACAAAATGTCACTCCATTGATCTTCAACTGATCTCAAACATTTGCCTTTCCTAATAAAATCGACTAAATTATTAATAACATTGTGAAGTACGTTTGCTAGTGGAACGACTGTGGATGAAATGATATTTAAGTAAATTTTCATTTCAATCGTGTAAACGTTTGTTGTTTTTCATTAGATATTTCCAATATATTCAATCTATTATATGCTATCAGGTTTATGCACTTGAGAAATACAAACGCTTAAACAACTTTGAGACGTCCTGACGTCGTAACGGTTTTTTTTCTCTCACTGAATATAGATGTCTTTAGAATATATTCAGCATTTCCTTGAGATGTGCACTTCATATTCCTTCGGTTTTCTTCATATTCTTTCAATTTATAGGAACTATATCAGTCTTCAAATTATTTGGCAAATAGCAAAATATTTAATAGTAATAATCCGAAGAGTTTTACATAACTACTTTCCATTTATGGAACATAGGCCTAACTTTAGATTATTTTTAACATATTCAAAACTGCTCTGCATATTCGTATGATTAACGGGGAAAATAACTCTTATATCACTAAATTACTTGTAGATTCCAAAATAGGCAAATAAAAATACCGAAGAAATGTAAAAGAGTAACGAGGTTGTCGTCGAGATATCTAATCAAAACTTCGACATAATTATCACTGTTACCGTGTTGTGCACTTCAAAATTTGCTACGATTACTCTTTACATGAAAGCATTGCTAGCCTTTTAAACACTCACATAAATAACGTTTATCCATCAATGCTGTGTTGAGCAATCAAACACACACACACAGTTACGCACACACAATATATATATATACATATTCTTAAAATTAATATAGAGTAGGAAAAATTCTGGAAATTGTTTTCTACTAGTGGCCCAGTGTGTATACAAAGTCAGCAGACATATTTTTCATATAAAATTAGTGTACATTTAAATACAAAAAGAGGTGAACCTTAACAGGTCGCCTTTCATGCTAGAAGGAACAGGCAGACTTTTGATTTGCCTTCTAACCTGTAAGGCGACCTATTTGTGTTTAATGTACACTTATATATATATATATATATGTATGGAGTAATTTTTTTGCTGTATTTTCTATCACGGATCTGTACATGATATATATATATATATATATATATATATATATATATATAAAAACAAATAGTAAATGAGTATATGCATATATAGGTACAGGTATGTGCATACCGACATCCACCTGCATGTATAGGTGCATATCTGGGTACAGGACATTGCAAACAAAACAGAGACGAGAAAACACACAAGCCACATAGAGAACATTCTACTTCATCAGCTACCTCCGTTTTAACACCGGCGTTTCGAACTATGTCACCTTGGGTTCAGTCCCACTGTGCGGCACATTAGGCAATTTCCTTTCATTATAGCTCCGTGCCGACTAAAACCTTGTGCATCATATCATTGTCATTACTGTATTGATATATAAAATAGCGCCTACAACTCACTTATTATTGTCATATAATAAACAAAGAGAAGTTCGTGTATGAAATTGATCATTTTTCTACTTCAATTATTACATTTTTTTCTTATGAAATACTCTCATACAGGAGGAATAAATATATATATATATATAATAACACTTTGAATGTGGTTACCGAGAAAGAGTAGAAGTAATTACCCGATCAACGACGGGTATTACTGCTAGCATATATATATATATATATATATATATATATATATATATATATATATATATATATATATATATATATATATATATAAAATCGGAAGAACGCAGGTCCGATAAGGGACAGAGTCAGCAACTATTAAAGAGATTGAGAGAAGCCACGAACACTTTTGTAAAAAAAATTAAATGATTAAATGAGTGGAAATTGAACCGGTGAGTGTGTTAATCAATAAGGCATTAAAACAGAATAACTCTCTCCAGACACAACAAAATATGCTTCAACATAGAAATTCACATAAGGAATATTGCAAACCAAATACAAAAATGAAATACATATACGTATGTATGTTTGTATGTATGCATGTATGTATGCGTGTATGTATGGATATATGTAGGTAGGTATGTCTGTTTGCTTTTTTGTCTGTCTGTATGTTTGTATGTGTGTATGTATGCATGTATTCCTTAGAGATTGTGTTTAGAATAAATATTTGCAGAAATGTTTTTCAAAAGCACATTATTTATGTAGTTGTTGATCGTATAAAAATTGGTAGTGTTTCTATCTACTAACGATTTTATTATCTGTAATCTATGGTAAGTTTTTCCTTAGCTTTGTATTAAACAAATTATCAGCGAACTTACAGTTTGTTTATTATGCAGATAATAACTATGGCTAATTCACACATGCCATAAAGAGAGATAGTGATAAACACTAACTGTTTTAGAATCGTTTTAGGAAATCTCTTCTGTTTCAATAAAATAATACAGTGAGACTCATCTCTGCCCCTCAGTAGTTTAAATAAATGTGTTCTGCTTTTGAAATATCAAAAGATAATCCTTCTGTGGGTCAAATAACAATTAACTCGTGCAAAGAGAGAATCTCGTACCTCATATACATACTAGGAGACAACATGATTCACATTAACCTATATATGTTAATGTGTTTGTTCGTGTGTGGGTGGGTGTATTTGTGTAGTTTTGTATGTGTGTGTGAGTGTGTGGGTTTGCGTGCGCGCGTGTGGGTGCTTGTTTGGTATCTTCCGCTGTATGCATCTCTGTGCATATATACAACAGAAACACAGGTGTATATATGTGTGTGTGTATGTTGTTGTGTGTAAATATGTATGTGTGTATATATATATATATATATATATATATATGTGTGTGTGTGTGTGTGTGTGTGTGTGTACGTGTGTGTGCACGCATGTTTAGGTACGTATATATATATATAATATGATATGGAATCGAATTTGGTTGATAGAACAAATCAGTGTTATGGATGAACGTATTAGTGGTAGATAGATTATCGTTCTTTATCTCACTCCTCTCTGTCTCTCTTTATGTAATTCTCTCACTCCCTTTCTCTCTCCGCAGGATATAGTTCCTTTCATATAACAAGTTTTGCCACACGAATTTCATTGATCAGCTACAATTGTTATTTACGTCTCCTCAGCCTTTAAACAAGGCTCGATCATTTTATGTTTCGACCTGCCTTTAGCTATCGAATTATGGATATCTAAAGACATAAAGCTGCTATATTGGATTCAACACTACGCACAATATAATGGTATGTACATTGTTTTGTCTTGGTACAAAAGATGGGCTGCAGCAAATATCTTGCTCAGTACAACAAGTTTGCTTGTCAGTTATTTGACCTTAAACTGCTGGGCATCTCCCTTATTAGCTGACAATATGTACATCTCCAATCACGAGCAGAAGTAGTGGGGGAGCATCATAGCCATGTGTTGAGAGGAATTCTTTGGGGTTTGGATAATTCAACTTTGGAAACATCCTTAAACAACCATTATTCAGGGAACTTTTGAGCGGCATGGGCTACTCGACCTGAAGAAAATTCTAACTGGGCCCCACTTGCAAAGTCATGTGCTGATAATCTTGATATGAAACCACTATGTTGCATACATGTCGTTGTGATGCATGTGCCTGGTGTACCCTTATCAGACAGGTAGTCATGATGGGTATATTGGGCTTCGTATACTTTACCCCAGTGTCACTTTGATGGCATGCCCTGCTCTGTTACTCAGTAATAATAATAGTAATACTTCTTTTATTCGCCTAACAGGCCGAAGCCAAAACAAATAGGGACGATAAAATATAAGGGATAAGTGGGTAGTTGAACACTGCCATGTACACAATATGTAACAAAAACAATTACCAAAACAATTAAACAATAAAAACAAATCATCAAAAGAGTGGAGTTTCTCACAGGGACAACAAAGGAACCCCGTACATTCTTGTTATTCCGATGGCTAGACGCACTTCAGCAGGCACCTTCCTCCTCAACTCCTCCGCTTCATAAATGGAAGTTCAGAGCAGGCCCATTCACACGGGCCATCCTCGCCACATTCACCCACCTTTCAACAAATTTACTGAGCGTCAGAACTTCCCTCTCTCACTTTCCCCTTCAAGTGGAATTACAAAAAGTCGATGAGGGTTTGCCTGAAGCATAATAATAATAATAATAATAATAATAATAATAATAATAATAATCATAACGCTTCTAAAAACAAACTTTGTTTACTTTCATCGTAAAGTTGAATTTAACGTTAGCGTCTTATGAAGCTAAATTCATAAGTTCTAAAATTGCAAAGGAATTCGTTGCTGGACAGTTTAGTTTAATGGTAAAACACTTGACGCGTAATCACAGAGACGTGAGGTCGAGTTTCATGGCTGGCCAGTAATGTATTTTTCTGCAATATATGGATAATTTATTCTGATCACGCTATTTATAGCATTATCACGCGTTTGAGAAATAAAATTATTTCTGTATCTTATAATAATTATTATAATCCTTTCTACCAAAGGCCAAAGGCCTGAAATTTTGGGAGAGGGGACCAGTCGATTAATTGTACTCAGTGTTTCCCCGAAAGGATGAAATGCAAAGTCGACCTCGGCCGAATTTGAACCCAGAACGCAAAAACACGAAATACCGCGAAGCATTTAGCCCGGCGTACCAGCCCGCATTGCTACTACTACTACTACTAATAATAAACTTTTTTACTGTAAAAACAAGGCCTGATTCAGTGCCAGGCAGTGACTCTCATGGCTTCTGATTCTAACTGATTGGAAGTGTTATCATGTACATTGTTTTGTCTTGGTATAAAAGATGGCCTACAGCAAATATTCTGCTCAATACCACAGATTTGCTTGTCAGTTGTTTGACCTTAACCAGTTGAGCATGTCCCTTGCTGGCTGACGATATGTGTATCTCTGATCATGAGCAGCAGTAGTGGGAAAACATCATAGCCGTGTGTTGGGAGGAATTCTTTGGGGTTTGGATAATCCCTCTTTGGAAACAAGGGTGTTTCGTTCATCATCCTTAAACAACCCTTATTCAGGGACCTTTTTAGCGGATGGGTTACTCGACCTGAAGAAAATTTTTAAATGGGCCTTCCCTGCAAGGTCATATGCTGTTTATCTTGATATGAGATCACCATGTCACGCACATGTGCTTGTGATGCCTGTTCTCGTTGCATCCTTATCAGGTGTGTATTCATGATGAGTATACTAGGCTTTGTGTATTTCACACCAGTACGACTGTAACTGCATGCAATGCTCTCTCACTAAATAATAGTCCTTTCTACTATAAGCATAAGGCCTGACATTTTGTGGGAGGGCGCTATTCGATTACATCGATCCCATTGTTTCACTGGTATGTAATTCATTGATCTCGAAAAGAATGAAAGCAATGTCGACCTCGGCTGAACTTTAGCTCAGAACGTAGAGACGGCGGAAATGCTACTAAGCATTTAACCTGGCGTGAAAGAGATAGATACTGGCAGCTCGCCGCCTTGATAATAATAATGATAATAATAATAATAATAATAATAACAACGATAATAAAAATAATAATAATAATAATAATAATAATAATAATAATAATAATAATAATAATAATATTTATTATTATTATTATTATAACGATGATGATGATGATGATGATGGTAGTGATCATGATAATTTTTTTTTTGCCAAAAGGTAGAATAATGTTAGTATTGATAATGACAAAACAACAATTATAAGAACAATAACAACGACCACAAACAATATGATTTAAATAAAAATGAAATATATAAAAGATTGAGAGGAATCAATATATAATCAAAATTAGATGTTTCTGATGTACCAATATTCAATCAATAGATGATCTTCTATTTCTTCCTCGATTGATAGATAGATGTTAGAAAAAACCTAGTCTGTATTCGTTTATGTTTTTAGATATAATTTTGTCGTTTCATGAGGCTATAGAGAAGTGCATTTCGTTGTAATTTCAAAACCAATTTAGAGGAATCCAAAAACTTTTCCTAAATTTGGGTGAAGACAACTAATAAAGAGCAGAAAATGCTGATAAGTTTAACAAAATGATATTCTACACGACGACGATCCGTGTCACGAATCATGTATCGCATATCGCGTATAAAATTGTAAAGTATATTTTAAGTTCTGTGAACTTACAATTGTATGTACTATATGTACACACACGCAAATAGGTATACATACAGGTACATGCATACGTATACATACATACATACAAACATACATATATATATATACAAACACACACATAAACGTATATATATGTATATATATATATATATATATATATATATATATATATATTATAGGCAGATAAATAGATACGAATGAATGTGTGTGCGTATGAGTATTCAATACCATAAATATTTCCAATGAAACAGCCGATGATGGGATATAGAATGTTTATTTAGAAAACATTTCTTGTTGTGTTGTGCAGTTGTTTCAGCGCCCACACATTTTGCTTCTTTATTTTCTGTAGTTTTATAATCTTCAGCAATTCAATATTATCTCCTACTGTAGTTTGAGATGCGTTTGGCTTCTTCTATTGCCTCTTTCGTGCCTAAATCTAACATTAATGGTTTTCTGTTATCTGTTTATTTAATTTCTTCAAGTGATTATGAGGGCTATATATCTAATTGGATCTAAACCACAAGATGTAGTCATTCAAAGTAGAAAAAAATCTTTCTGAACATACAACATGCACACACACAAATGCAGACCCAAAAGCTTTTTCTCCTTCATGCATATTAATACACACACATGCACACACAATTATTTGTTTGAGTAAATGTGCCTGTGTCCCGTTCAAGTTGTTTTCTTAGTAGAATATGCGAAAACAAGTGATGAATCATACAATATATGTGCAATTCAAATTCATTTATCTGTAGAAATCGTTGGAAATGTCCGACTGAAATCTTATATTTTCCAACCTTTTCCAGAAAAAAACCAATTGCGTGTTACTGTCATTTATACATTTTTGTAGTTTGAAACTATACAGAATAAGTTTAACTGCTGCCAAATGTTATGATAGAATACCTCAACGGTTTCAATGTGCGGACACCGATTCTTATATAAGGCATGTTAACAGAATCAATACCGTGTTTGGGAGTGAAACATGCAAATACTTGGTAATGAATTATTCTCATCAGTCGCTGATATTTTCTAATAATAATAATGATGATACATTCTACTAAAGGCGAAGGGACTGATTTTTTGCTGGTTTTGGAGGGGAGTAGTTGTTTGCATCGACAACAGCGTTTTACTGGTACTTGATTTATCGACACCGAAAGGATGAAAGGCAAAGTCGATCTCGACGGAATTTGAACTCAGAACGTAGCTACAGGTGAAATGCCGCTAAGCTAACGATTCTGCCAGCTCGCTGCCTTAGTAATAATGATAATAAAAAAAAAAAAGTAATAGTAATGATACCACCCCTTAAATTAACGTAAGATTATTATTATTATTATTATTATTATTATTATTATTATTATTATTATTATTATTATTATTATTATTATGTTGTTGTTTGTTTTGCTTTTTTCTTCTTTGAATCCATAATCAAAAACATAATCAAAAATATATATAATAGGCGCAGGAGTGGCTGTGTGGTAAGTAGCTTGCTTACCAACCACATGGTTCCGGGTTCAGGCCCACTGCGTGGCACCTTGGACAAATGTCGTCTACTATAGCCGCGGGCCGACCAAAGCCTTGTGAGTGGATTTGGTAGACGGAAACTGAAAGAATCCCGTCGTATATATGTATGTATATATATATGTGTGTGTGTGTGTTTGTGTGTCTGAGTTTATCCCCACAACATCGCTTGACAACCGATGGTGGTGTGTTTATGTCCCCGTAACTTAGTGGTTCGGCAAAAGAGACCGATAGAATAAGTACTAGGCTTACAAAGAATAAGTCCTGGGGTCGATTTGCTCGACTAAAGGCGGTGCTCCAGCATGGCCGCAGTCAAATGACTGAAACAAGTAAAAGAGTAAAAGACTATTCAAAATTAGATGTTTCTGATGTATCAATATCCAATCAATAGATAATCTGTTGGTGGGTGGTGGTGGTGGTATGAACTTATGAAAACCATAGTGAAAAAAAAACGCATCCTCTATATGGACGATCTCAGACTTTGTACAAAGAAAATGGAAGCGATTCTCTTCTCCAAAGATTAAGTGGATTCACCTAGGATATTGGAATACCGTGGGAGGTAAACATGTGCGCAGTGTTATTTATAAAGAGAGGTCGGAAGATAAACTCTGATAGAAAAACTGGAAGAGATGGCCTATCTTAGTCTTTTGGAGGAACGAGGATTTCTCCATCTCTCTGGTCAGTCGTGAGCTTTTTCACGAGAATGTCTGTGTATACTGTTTTTAATAGTGCTAATCTTTAGTCCCAATTTGTTTCGAGAAATTTCTTTTTTAACATTGTATATGTATTTTGGATTGTGTGTGTTGGGGGGGGGGGGCGATAATTTTTGGTGTTGTGTAATTTGTTTCGGACACGCTGGTGTTGTGGTGTATGTAGGGCAGTAGCTATTTGTTATGAATGTTTGATATTGTATTGTTGCGGACGAGGAATTGGGTGTGCTGGGGCGTTTTCTCTTGTGTTGTTGATACTAATTGTGTAGGTGAACTTGGTGGTGTTGCTGTTGGTGGTGGTGGGTGGTGGTGGTGATGATGGTGGATAGGAGAGTTTCTGCGGAAATTGGTGTTTTTTTCTTGAGTTGTCTTATATTTGTAGGCGATTTTTCTAATTTTTCCTTTTCCATTTTATTCACAATTTGTCACCCTCCCTCACTGCTACACTCTATGTCCGAACGTGCCAGTTTGGGGAGAGGTATGTCTTCTATTTGTGGTGTTGTTACATGTGTCGGTATTGATTTTGGTGTGGTTGATCTTGGTGGAGATCCTGCTGCTTCTGTTACTATTGCCGCTGGTGGTATTGTGGTTTATGTTAGTACCAGTGTGGAATGTGATGACGATCGTTTTGATGTCTGTAGTCGTGGTAGTAGTAACACTGATGAAACAGATGATGGCGTTGGTTACTGAAAGAAAATTTCATGCTTTTTTTAATGTGGCTTTTTGTTTTCATTTTCCGATTCTTTGAAAGGGGTGGAGATGCATGCCACCAAGATTTAAAAAAAAATTTATGGGTGTAATTTGGAAATGAAACTGAAAATATTTTGGCCCAAGGCCCAAATATTTTGGGGTGGCATTTTCTGTGAGCAATTTATGGAGCCCTATTTACAGTTTGTAACAAAAATATTAGCAAATAACTTTCTGAAAACTGGAAATCAACACAACTTATGCCGTAATACTGTACAAATCAACAACTCGAGATACCAATAATAATAATAATAATAATAATAATAATAACAACAATTGTTCTGAATTTTGACACGAGACCAGCGGTTTTGAGGGTAGGTTGTAAGTCTATTACTTCAGCCGCATTAATTGTGTGGTACTTAGTTTTAGCGACATAAACAATATTGGATAGAAGAAAGACAACGAAGACACCGGAGGAAGTTGAACTAAGAACATATTGTGTTCGAATTGTTTGTGAAAACATTTTTAAGCTCATACACACACAAACACACACACACACACGCACACACACACACATTTATATATATATATATATATATATATATATATATATATATATATATATATATATATATATATATGAAAGCAGTATCGTCGTTAGTACGGTAGAAAAATTGGATAGTATTACCCTTAGAATACGGAAAAAGTTGTCTACAAATAGCCATATACTACATATTCAATGAATAATCCTTCAGGCCAGGCCAGTAGTTGAGACCCACCACCACCAGCACACACAAACAAACTACCTGCCTGGCACGAAGCATTATTAGCTGAATACGTACTATAAATTCTTTCACTTGATGCGCTGTAAGCATCAGTTTTGTTCGGTTTCACTAAATTTATGTTCGCATTTCAGGATATCTCACTGACTTTCGTTGTATCTCGTTTTCACCAGTGCTACTTCAAGTATCATCACCTTAGAAGGAAATAAATGAATCGGTGGCCAAAGAAGTAGCACAGATTTGAACAGCTTTACTTTTTCAACTACATCTCTTCGGAATTATACATCTTTCGAAGAACAGACTGTCGGAAAGCAAAACCATCTCTATTTTTAGCTCTGCACGCAACTCTATAAACGTAGAGGTCATTAAGTATTTCTGATAAATGAATGAAAGAATACCATTATATCTACTATATATATATATATATATATATATATATATATATATATATATATATATATATATATATATATATATATATATGTAGAGACAGTTATATTGCGTAAAGGACTGGCAGAAAAGAAGACACTCAATTACCTTATACTCTGCAACAAGACACGCTATATTTATGCATTTTCATTATTTTCTAGTATATAAAAGTGAAAGGAAATTTTATTAATATAGAAACCGTTTGGCTTCTAGGCAATACTATATTTAGAGTTGTCAAAGAGATTGAGAGATATTTAGCATAGTGCGTAAAGTATCAATTATGATTTTGTAATACCATAATATTTTTCTTCATAAAGTAAAGTATTACGTAATAGAACAAGGTCTTACGAAGAAAACCAAATTTATAAATATAGTAATATTTTTACTGATTATTCACAGAAAGAGTGCAGGAAATATGACTACTTTTTCATAGGGTTTTCACTCAGAAATTTTAACGGGGTAAACAATCACGCCTCATTAACTATCCATAATTCTGATGATCTTGACCAAAAGACTGTATCACAGTGTATTCCATTAATGTTATGTAGAGACAAGTGAATAGTATTGTATCCAGTGACGGATTAAGTCTTTCACTCAATTTCTTAAGATGACGGATACATTTGTGTACCGTTTCAAGTGGTGTATTCACATCAGAGCTTGGTCGATTCTGCGTATTTTTACTTCCTGTCTGCTGACACTTCCATATTGATATTCAAATTCGGTATTATATAAATGTTTATTATCTCGGGAATGTAATTTTAATTATGTGGTTATATTTTAATTTGTGTTTGTGTTTGTGTATTTACGCGAGTATTTCTGTACGATCGTATTTTGCCACACATTTTCGGTTTTATGTGTAAATTTCATTAACGCATTTCGTTTGAAGATATGGCTGCTCTAAAGATTGATTTATCGCGGTGCATGTCTGACATTTTCAACAGAATCGTTAATATAGCCTTAAGTTATATTATTGGATTGTGTATGTGCAGGTTTTATTGTTGATTGTGATGTCTTGTTTGCAGGGAAAAATCAATATCTCTTTTCGAAAACAATGTAGGTGACAAAGCGTATTCTAAGGAATAAAGTGAAGGTTTATTTTTATGTCTTAATAATTTTGTACGTAGAAAAAATTGGTTTGTTTTTATAATTTTGAAATTATGTACACACCTATTGGATTATGAATGATTATGGATAATTAGGAAATATTCTACATAACGCTAGGTAAAACGTATAAATCAAATGTGTTCAAGTAGTAGAAAAATATTAATCTGTGACGTGAATGTAGACGCTCAACAAACTAGAATTAACAGCCAAATCGCCTTTCTAAAAATGGAAGGGCCTTCTAGACAATGTCCTAAATACTGCAAAGTGTGGGAATAAACATGATTGAAAGTATTTTGAGCGTGGGTTCTCTCGAAAATGGCGGACGTTAGACTAAACAATGACGTTTAAAGAATGAAAACTCATGATATTCTACGAAATTATTACTTTAGTTGTACGAAGGACGAGTTGTTTAAAACGAGATCGCTCCTGTTCCAGGTGCACCTGCATATGGGTGAAGCGGTATTTCTACGTCTCTATTACGAAGCACACAGGAGTTTATTTATTTTTGCTGAGATCTATCTATCTATCTATCTATCTATCTATCTATCTATACATACGTACATACCTGTAAGTAAGTGTCCTTTTAGCTGTGCAATACGTTGTGTATTCACTGTACACTCTGCTGCACACGGTATATATATATATATATATATATATATATATATATATATATATTTATCTATAAGGCTCAATTTAATTTTTTATAAATTGATTTTAATTGAGTTTTTTACCTGTAATTTTGGATTTTGTCCCTAATAATATTATTATATATATATATATATATATGTATGTATGTATGTATGTATATATATATATGTATATATACAGTATATAATGATGCTATTACATTTATTTCTTTAACCATATTAGTAATTCTGCTTCGTTTTACTGTTCAGAAAAATTATCAGTCAAAATTTTATGCTGAATTCTCTGTGTCTCTTTTCGCTTTGTATTCAATTCCCACCGAGGGGCAGCTTTGTATTTTCTTTTCTAGGTTCATCAATAAATCACAGTAGTTGATTAAAGTACTCTATCAGTGAAAACTTTCGTCCCTAAACCCAGGACTTCACTCAGTTAGAAACTATTATTACATTTCCCATTTCCCTAAAAATTGTCTTAATCTCCTACAGTTCAAATTCTCTAATCCTTTGTGTTTTAAATTTTATCAATTATTAGAAATGTTAATATTTCCTTACATATTTTCCTCATTCTCTATTCACTCCTCCTTTGTGTGATGATCTAAAATTTGTCTACAATCGTTCTGTTGTCAATCCCTCAGTTTACCTGTTACTGTCTTCACTATTTATTAATGATGTCGTTCTCGTTACAAATATTTACCTCATACATTCTCACTCATTTTACTTTCTCCAACTTTACTTCACTTCTTCACTAAACACACTGTTGTGTTCCAATGTCTCTCAACATCTGCCACATTATGTTACTTCATCAGCTTCTTCCTCTCCTTTCTCCCACATGGTATCAGCTTCTATTACTCCTGTCTCAAGCGCCCAAAACGTTAGAAATTGCTCACCACATCAATTGTTTAATTTACTTTTATTTTTAAACATTCATATAATATATTTTGCCAAGGGAGCCTCAGCGGCTTCTTGGAATTTAGGATCTCACACTATATATCAAACTTATGGCTGACGACTTACCGGTTGAGACAAATAATGTTCTGTCGTATGTCTATTTTCCAAGAGCATGGGACGTAATATGAGTGAGGTTAAACCGCGCTTTCTAAGTGGCCCGAATGATTATGTAAGACTGCGTCATGGGAAAATGATTAATGGAACTGTTTTGGAGATTTAACTTCTTTAGGGAGAAAGAATACTGAGGCTGCACAAATTTAGCAAAGAAAGCAAAAAACACGTTAGTTGAAATGGCGAAGAAATGATTTTATTACTCTAGTACGTGTTCGGAAAATTCGCCGTAAGAGATTTCGCCGTAAAAAAAAAAAAGGAAGAAAAACATTCGCCGTCGCACAATTCAACGTATGGACAATGTAAAGCGTATTTTTTTTAAATAAAAAAGGAATGACAAAAGCTTTCATAAAAGCAATAAACAGTCAAGTCTTTTATTCAACGTCAAACATTAAACAAAAAAAAGAAAAAAAAAACACCATGAAGTGATCTTAAACGAAATTTCTTGCGGCAAATATTCCAACAGTTAAAATGTTTACGACGAAATTTACTATAACCATTTCAACAGTCAGTGTCTAAATCACTAATAAAGAACAGAAAACTTATTAAAAACCTACAATACAGCGATAAATACATAACACTATCTCTCTCTGAGTTGTAAATGCTAATCTCCCTCCACAAAGTCACTAAATAAGAGCGCTCTAAAGCCATTTGATCGACTAGAAATGGAGGTAAATTAATCTGAGGGAAATCGTACCCTGTTGTCTTGGAGAAGATGAAAAATATTTTAGTCACTACAGTCCTAGCCACACTCTATAAAAGTAAGTTTGGATTGTCGTGGTTGGAATGTATGCGAATGTAGGTCCACTCAAGTAAAGCAGATTTTTGGATAACTAACAGCTGCAACAACAGGTATTGATTATATTATCAAATATCAGAAGTTATTGACAAAGATTCTTAAAATAAAACCATTTTTTTCTTTACGTTTCTACATAAGAAGCGGAAATGTGCAAAACGTGACCGAAACTGAAGATTTTCGAAGACATTATATTAACAATTAAAATCTAATTTCTGGAATGATTAACCAGAGTCCCTACGAGACACATACATCGTATATATTTGTTAGGCATCTACATAAAACTGATTTTCAATTTCTGTTCAGAAAATACGACACGTTTGTTTGAAAGAATGCAAATACAGGACGGATGTTTGAATGTCACACGGAACATAACAACGAACTGTGGCTGGCATTGCTGCTGTTGTTGCTGCTGCCACTAGTGTCGGTGCTGCTGCCGCTTCTACTCCTACAGCTGCTGCTACTAGTGTCCACTGGCGCTGCTACCGCTAAAACAACCTGTTCTACTACTACTACTACTACTGCTGCTGCTGCTGCTGCAGCTAGTACTACTCCTACTACAGCTGCTGTTAATACTACTACTACTACTACTACTACTACTACTACTACTACTACTACTACTGCACTTGCTCCATTCCACCCTCTGTTTGTATTTCTACTCCTAGGTGGGCTCTGACTAAGCAGATGTGGTTGGAAAACCTACCAGTCGTGAACATTTCGCCAACTTAATGAAATGTGTCTTTTCTATTCTATTTCAATGGTTTAATTTGTTACAGATTCTGTTTCTTCTTCTGGCAAATCGTGTAGAAGTACCGTCATTGATTGGAATATCTGTTGTAAGAAGTGATATTTCGGGTTCAGAGTCGTTTATCAACTTTCATATGCTCTCTTCATTTTACATGGAATCAAAGAAAATACTTTAGTCTTAGAACTTAGACTAAAGTCTATCATGAGCTCGGGAATTCCTAAATCCGGATCATAATGCTGTTTCCATGACATATAATCAACTGAGATTACAACGAACCACTTCTGCCGTCCCCGGGTTAATATCCCAGTTGAGAGGACAGAATCAATGTGAAAGGAAAAGTTTTTACAATTGTATATTTAAGAGATGAGAAATTATGTACATTATTTACATTATTTACATTTGTCGGATATTTGTCCTCATCTTGTTTGTTGTTAACACAACGTTTCGGCTGATATACCCTCTAGCCTTCATCAGGTGTCTTGGGGAAATTTCGAACCTGGGTTCTCATTCCTAAGATATTTTTCGATATTATTATTATTATTATTATTATTATTATCATTACTCAGGTCCCTGCCTAGAATCAAACTCGGAATCTTGGAGTTAGTATCCCACAGGCATATGGCGTAGGGGTTAAGAGCGCGGGCTACTAATCCGAAGATGCAGAGTTCGATTCCAGGCAGTGACCTGGATAATAATAATAACATCGAAAAATACCTTAGGAATGAGAATCCTGGTTCGAAATTTCCCCAAGACACCTGATGAAGGCTGGAGGGTATATCAGCCGAAACGTTGTGTTAACAACAAACAAAATGAGGACAAATATCCGTCAAACGTAAATAATGTAAATTATGTCGGAAAAGTTTTGTTGAAGAACATCACACGCTGTACGGTTTCGGGAATCGAAGTCACAATAGTAATTATGGCAGACACATACTGACTGTTATTGGTTTTCTTGGTGCTTACACAAAATGTCCCAATGTTTGCGAATTTTCAAACGGGAAAAATGTTACCCTTAAATGAAAGTAAATAGAAAATTCCCATTTTCATAACTGCGCTCTTCTCTTTCCCTTCTCACCACTATTTCTCGTCACCCTTTTCCTCACTCCTTCTCCTCACCGTCGTTTCTCCTCTCTCTTATCCCCTTCTGTCCTCCCTGTTCTCCCCTCCTTTTTCTCCCCTTCTCTCCTCCTTTTCTCTTCACTTCTCTCCTCCCTTTTCCCTCCCCTTCTCTTCTCCCGCTTCTCTCCCCTTCTCTCCTCCTCTTCTCTTCCTTCTTTCCTCCCTCTTCTTTCCTCTTTCTTTCTTCCCTCTTCGCTCCCTGTCTCCCCTCCCTCTTTTAGCCCTACTCTTCTCCCTCTTCTCCCCTTCTCTCCTCCCTCTCCTCCCCTTCTCTCCTCCCTCTCCTCCCCTTCTCTCCTCCCATTCTCTCCTCCCTTTCCTCCCCTCCTTTTTCTCCCCTTCTCTCCTCCCCTTATCTCCTCCCCTTCTCTCCTCCCCTTCTCTCCTCCATCTTCTCTCCCCTTCTCTCCTCCTTCTATTCTCCTCTATTCTCTCTTCGCTCCTTTTCTCTCGTCCCTCTTCTAATACTTCTCTCCTTCCCCCTTCACCTTCTCCCCATGCCCTTTCCTTTCTCCCCTTCTTCCCTGCTCCCACTCCTTCTCCTCTTTTTCTCTTCTCCCCCTTCTTCCCCTACTCCTTGCTTCTCATTACTTGTCACCAAGACTAGTATCTCCACTTATCCTTCACAATTTATATTAATTTTCTCTGTATCTCTCTTATATGCTCTCTTTATCTCTACACATATATCGTGAAAATTGCGAGTCCAGCGATAACAAACCAACCAATAAACAAGCAAACCAACCAACGAAATTACCAAACAACCAAGTAATATCCAAATAGCTTTTTATATCAGTTTTTATTCAAAAGAGTCACATTTCGTCATTTTAATATTTTCCTAACACAGACTTCTAGGCAAAGCTTGTAGAAAAAAAGGCTTAAGCTATTAAGCGATCCCAGCATTTGCCTATTATGTTATTGACTCGCAAAGGGAAATCTGGCCACAGTTGAATTTGAACTGAGGTTGTAAAGTGCTATAACATACGCCTCGTTCTTAATGATTTGTTACCTGAAAAAAGTGCGAGTATGAAAAGTAATATTCTTAAGATTATAAACCTGGAAAAGTGCTGGACAATTTATAACATCTGTAAAAGTATAGGACAAGCTATTACTTCAAGTAAAGTAAAGAAAACGAAACTTTGTACTTAAAAAACTGCAGCAAAGAATGCTAATTCTTCTAATTTATTACTCTTTACAGTTCTCATCTTTTAAATTTATTGTACAAAACTGTTCAGTTAATTTGTAAGTTTGTCTAATTAGTCGCTTTTTTCTGTATTTAAGGTAGTAATTTAGCCAAATTCTACATAAATAAGTATAGTGTTATTTGTAAACTATAATAAAACATTTTTTAATATTCGAATTTTAATTTTAGATGTAATATTTTAAGTAAAAAGTTTCTTATTCTTTGTAATTACTTGAAGTAATCGTTTGTCCTAAACTTTTACAGGTGTAATAACTTGTCCTGTACTTTTCCAGGTTTATAATCTTTAGAATATTAATTTTCATGCTCGCATTTTTCCTTGTAATCCATGATTTTTCCCGGCATTGCTGTTATAAGATAATTAATAATGTGTGAATTAATAATTAAGAATTTACGTTATAAAATACTGGGTAGCGGGATACATTGGCTGCTATTCTTAGCGTGTCGGGCGACCAGGTAGATGCTCTTCCATTGATTTGATTGCGTGATGAGATTTTTTACACATATATGTATCATATGCATGTATATCATCGGCAGAAGTTAGAGAGTCAGTCAAAAGCTGAGAGTTTCGTGTATTGGCACTTATCACAAATTTGTCCATTTTCACTCTGTAACTTGTGACGAAATAACGTCTAAAACACAAAATTTTGTCAAAAACGTTAAGAGTAAACCCTGTTGTATGTGACACATTGTACCAGTGTCGGAAGTTTCATAGTGTTTAGTTAAAAAAAAAAAAAGAAAATTAAACAATCTGTACCTCAAATTGAATAGGTCCAAAATGGATAAAAAGCAAAGTCGACCTTGGCGGAATTTGCATCACTTCCTTACTTTCTTAAGTTGCTGACACAAAATTTCGTGGCATTTCCCCTCATAACTTTTCTACTAATTTTTGTTCAATTCGACTAACGACTCTGAATTCCTCATACATTTTTCTATCGTTTAAGCCTAAGAAAAATATACTTTTATCTTAAAATTAAAATGTTTATGTTAATTGAAGGTGAATAGACACCTTACTGCCTCCCTTGAGGTTGCAGATATTTTGATGTAACTATTTTTCTACTGAACCAAATCTCAAACTATTTATGCCAAAATGTAGCTGAGGAGGGAGGCGTCGTCTTTAATACTGTTAAATGTTTGCAATTTAGTTGAATACTGAATTAGTGGTGAAGCTTGGAATTTGCTGCGATTGACGTAATGGTGGACTTAAGAATATATTCAACCAATACCGTGATTAAGAGATATCTATTCAACACCTTAATATTGGTCTTTATGCAATTAACATTAATACAAAAATCGATTTTTGAGAAATGGTTAACCCAATATTAACCAGTGATTTATTTTTATAAGTTATTTTTATATATTCTCACAGGGAAGCAAATTTTAGGGCGATTTATTAGAAAGTGTGTCCAATCATTTTCGAAGTCACACATTGATAGAATTTAGTACCAGATATATTAACAAATGGGATGGTGACGACTGCAACATTTAGATCATAGCGCTACTCAAGAAGGTTTGATCTGAGACTAACACTAGCAAAAGACTTTTGTTTCTGGCTGAATTTGAACTGAAATATAAGGAATAGGACAACGTTATGTTTTGCACCCCCTACGTTATTCAGTTATTAGCCGCAAATATTTCGTCAATAGATATACTTAAAATAATGAGTAAAGCTCCTCCTATCTATGTGTTACTTTTATTAAAATACGAGACATGACTAACTTGGATTATAATAGTCCATGTGTCATTGAACTATAAAATATTAGTATGGTCATAACTGAGATAAGATTTAGTTAAATGGCTGCTCAATAAATGTAGCTAAGCAAAATTATGACCATCATTAATAATAATGAAGTAAAAAATAAAATAATGAAGTGGAATTATTAAACGGCAAATTTAAACAGAAGCAGTATATATTAAACAATTAATATTTGATAGCAAAGACAAAAAAGCCCCTGTTTCTTAAATATTTATGCTGATGATTTATGCAATATGAAGCGCATTATATTTATTGATATCAACCAAATTGGTTATATATACAAAACAAGTGTTCATTTAAACATTAGCAAACCATGTTCATATATATATGCAT
>NC_142939.1:42593795-42611295 GCF_046866305.1 Octopus bimaculoides
ATATAATATAATATATATATATATAATATATATATATATATATATATATATATATATAATATATATATATATAATATAATATATATATATATATAATATATATATATATATAATACAAAGAATATATATGCATGTATACACACATATATGTATATACTTACATCTACATATGTGTATAGATGCATATCAGAGTACAGGACGTTAGAACAATGAACTACAGACAACGGAACGAACACATAGGAAAACAGAAAGCCACTTGGAATTATTAATCAGATGCCTCTATTCTAACTAGACGTTTCAATTTGCAAAACAATTTAATTGAATACTATAGTTGAGCTAATATTTATCTAATGCTTAAAAGCTCATATTTTCATTAGTTTCAAAGATGGTTTACTTGTACGTCATACAAATTATTTTAGAATTTATAATATGAATTAAGATAGACTTAACTGTTGTCACTATTTTGAAGACAGTTAGTGTTTAGTTAGAATAAAAAGAAGTCAGACATCGCAGATTTCAATGCATGCGCACGCGCCCGAATACACACGCATACACACATACGCGTGCGCACAGCGCATAGATTCATATACATTCAACAGCAGTACGTTCTCTTCCCTCATCTACCAAAATATAACTAAATCATATATATATTATTTATTATATATATTTCTTCTGAGAACGTACATACATACATACACACGTGCATATATATATATATATATATATATATATATATATATATATATATATATATATATATATATATATATATATTTGGAGTGTTTTGGAAATTCCTTGATCCACATATATTTGGAGAGAAGATTAGTGTCTTTTTACATTATAAAAAAGGTTCTTTTCTCGATCTTAACTCTCTGAGGAAAAAATCTTGTCTCCATATATATATATATATATATATATATATATATATATATATAATGGAGAGAGGATTTGTATATATATCAAGCGAGTAAGAGAGAGAGAGAGATTTTTAAACCATTGATAAAACCCAATATATTTATGCTTTGAGTAAAGAGCCAGGAGAGAACCGGGCGTAATATCAATCGATGAATGACAAAGGAATAGGAACTGAAATATGAATTTCCTTAGCTCACAGCTGATTGTATGCAGACATAAGTCACGGTAAAATATCCTATAGCTAACTCGGAGCTATAACAACGAAGAGTGTTGTTATTTCTGTGACTCCGAGGAACCTATACAGGCACTCGTCTCTCAGCTTTTTGTAGTACAAACATCTGTAAACGAAGGAAATAAGGTAAGGGTATTTGTAACTTCTTTTCTTCTCTCATTCATAAATTGATATCTGTTTGTCCTTGTTTCCGCCTGTCTGTCTGTCTGTCTGTCTGTCTGTCTGTGTATGTATGTATGTATGTATGTATGTATGTATGTATCTATCTATCTATCTATCTATGCATGTATGTATGCATGTATCTATCTGTTTGTCTGTCTGTCTGTCTGTCTGTCTGTTGTCTAACTACAGCTATGTGTGCGTGTTTGTATCTGTGTAAAATTCACCAATTCGTTCTTCATAGTTTAACAATTAATAAACTCGGACACAGGCGCGGGCTCTCTCTCTCTCTCTCTCTCTCTCACACACACACATACACACATACACAAGGACATGCACATAGCCACATAGACAAACACAAGCATACAGGCAATATGATAGGAAATCAGTAATACTAAAACATTCGTTTTAACCTACAAATTGTCAGTGAACCTTGGTAAATGTCAATGACATGAATCTTGTTTTTAAAGCAATACTTGTAATTCATATGACAGTGTAGCTAATGTTTGTAACTTTAAAAAATTTCTACCTATATAAGAATACCACAGTTACACTGAGGTCGGCTGCCAATCCCCTTTGATTTTTTTTCTTTTTCTTACACTATATTTTCTTGTATTATATTAATACGATTCTCAAAATCATTTCTATTTTCTTTCAATGAAATCTTTTTCTAAAACTTAGGTCCATCCCCCCCCCCATCATACAAAATGAGAACAATAATCAAATAATACAAACGATGACTATCGGTTATTTAGAAGTTATATAGTTATCGTTAGGACAGACACCGATCGATATCTCAAAAGTATATCTTTACTATTTCATTTTTTCTAAACACCCTACTAATATTGTCGACATTAATATTGATTTCTCCATGTACTTTAGATAAAAGAAAACCCAGTTATACGCTGAGGTGCAACACGATTGCTTATATTCCTTTAATACAGTTATTTCCTATTAATTCAGGATGACAAAATACAGACTTTAGTTGGAAGAACTTTTGAAATAGGGCGTGAGAGTAGATAAATGTTATGGCATTGAGCAACGTTTCCTTTTTTCTGTTAGAAATACCGTGGATAGCAATTCGCTTGGTTTGGTAGATAATACAATCAAATACACAGTTAGGTAATTATCGCATAAATACTATTAAAAACAGATTCAGACTGAACAGCTTTCACTACAGCATAATGCTATAACACAAAAATGTGTATATATATATATATATATATATATATATATATATATATATATATATATATATATCCACACTCAAACAAACACACGCGCACAAACACACTCATATGTATATGCACATGTATATATATATATATATATATATATATATATATATATATATATATATATATAAGGGTATTAATATATAATAACGACTCACGCCATGAGGGACTCTAAGGTCAGACTACTTTTTATAGTAGTCTGACCTTAGAGTCCCTCATGGCGCGAGGCGTTATTATATATTAATGCCCTTATATAAATATAAATATATATTTCGGGAATAAATGATGGATATTTTCCATTATGAGGTTTTTTCACGCTAGCTACTTGATAAATTCTTGTAAAAGAATTCGTCCTATTATTGAATTTATATATATGTATATATATATATAGGAAAAGGAAAAAAAGGCAGAATGTTAAACTGGAAGCATATTTTAATAAAGAATTCTAACCGGTTTTCATTGCGAAGCAAATTATCAAGAAGAAGGAGAATGAAAATGTTTTTTACAAAGAAGTGCAAAATGAAGAAAATAATATATAAATATTATTTTTTTATATATTATTTTCTTCATTTTGCACTTCTTTGTAAAAAACATTTTCATTCTCCTTCTTCTTGATAATTTGCTTCGCAATGAAAACCAGTTAGAAATCTTTATTAAAATATCCTTCCAGTTTAACATTCTGCCTTTTTTTCATTTTCCTATTATTTCTCCATGTGCAGTTAACACAACCCCACTATCTACTGACTTTTATACATATACAATTTAAACATGAACAAGCAAGAAAAACCAGGAAACAACAACGCGAGCACGTGGAATAAGTACAGTGTTATTGGACGTTCAGCAGAGGAAAGAAAAGAAAGAGGATTTAACGTTTCGGTAGGAAATCTTCGCCAGAAATATAGGAAAAGTCGAAAAAAGGGAAGACAGAGAAAGAAAATCGCCAACGATGCACACAAGTATATATATATGTACATATATATATATATATATATATATATATATATATATATATATATATATATATATATATATATATATATATACATAAATGTATGCATATACATGGACACAGTCACACGTACACACACACGTATATGTATGTATGTATACTCTTTTATTCTCTTACTTGATTCAGTCATCTGACTGCGGCCATGCTGGAGCACCGCCTTTGTATGTATATATATATATATATATATATATATATATATATATATATATATAATTATTAAAAAAGACAACAAACGTTAAGGCCAGGCAAACATCTCAAATCATATTCATTACTATTGGAAAAACTTCAGTCTTATACCTATTTCTGGGATATCCCTGAGTCTGTGATATTTCTTTATCAGAGACAAATAGATCACCTGTGAGCTAAACCCCGTGTTGAAACAGATATTGTTTTATTTCGGGATGGTCACTTAAATTTTGTTTTGCCAAAAAAAAAAAAAATATTCACGCCCTATATATTCGTTCTTCACTCGTTTATTACTGTTCTTTTTCTACCTCCATTGTCTGGAAATCTTTCGTCATACATCGGTGACCTTTGCAGGGTCAGTTTCTGTGTTTGTGTGTGATTTTGCTCTCCTTATTCTATTCTTTATATAGTGAGTGAGAAATACAAAAATATGATATAAAGATAGACAGCTATTTAATATATACAGGTGTAAACATCTGTCGACTTATTTACCATATATTTTGTATTTCTCTCTCACACTATATAGAATAGAACAAGCAGAGCAAGAGCACAAACGGAGACGAAGAAGTGCCGAGTTAAAGACGAATATACAGTGCGTCTGTTTATTTGGCAAGAAAAAAAAGAAAGAAAGACAAGACCATTCCGAAATACAACAAACTATGTATTTACATATATATTAATCGTATGAATAATTTTATATATTGTCCTATTTCATATATATATATATATATATATATATATATATATATATGTGTGTGTGTGTTTGTGTGTGTGTGTGTGTGTGTGTATGCGTACATACACACAAACACACACACATATACATACATAGATGCATATTTTGTTAATTTATCTTTCGTAATTTATTTCATCTCTTTTAGTGGAATTAACGTCTGATTGTGTTAATGAAACGAAATGAATTGATACTTGCTAATGATTAAAGTGGTTTTAATTGAGCGATAGCAATCATTCTTACTCTCTCATAATAGTCACCCATCGTCCATTTGTCTATGTTAAACATTTCTCTATCTCTTTATAATATTCATGTATCTCGCTCCCACTATATATCTATATATCTATAAATAGATGTAAGTATATGTGTGTTAAAGTAGGTATATGTACATATGTATATATACATAAGTATATATATGTATATATATATATGTGTGTGTTTATGTGTGCGTGTGTATACATGTGTATTTCTTTCTCTAGTATATGTATGTATATATGTATGTATGTATAAAACTGTGAATGTGTGTCTGCCGGTCTTGTCCTTTTACCTGTCTCTCTGTATGTTAGTATGCGTGCATCACAAAAACTCGAGAACTACGCAACATATTTCATCTTGCCTGATGCGAACACGGTGCAATGTCTTATCTCTTACCTATTTCATTATTACGTGTCAAAACTGAAACAATAACATTTTGTGTTGTAATGTGAGGTAATACTTTCAGTTGTAATAGTTTCGCTATATGTATATATATATACATATATATACTCATACACACACACACACATACACACACACACACACACATACACACACACACACATACACACACACACACACATACACACACATATATATATATATATACATATATATATATATATATATATATATATATATATATATATATATATACACATATATATACATATAGATATACATATAGTAAAACTATTAGAACTAAAAATATTATCTCGCATTACAATAGAGAAATTGCTTTTAAATATGGTTTCGGTCGTATTGACTGCCTTTTGCATCATGTAAGGCTGCCAGTTAAGGGTCGCCTCTCTTATGTTTGAATGTACACTATTTTTTATATGGAAAATATGTTGCCTATTGACTTTTTATACATACTAGGCAAGAGGTAGTGAGATTTCTAAAATTTCGCTATCCTACATTTTATGAATATGATTTCAGCAATTTCAGAACTTAATTCGGAATTTTTTCATTTACTGCCGATTGAAACCGCATTTGCGCGGTGAATTTGAAAAATTATAATATATAATGATGAGGCACGTGTTATTCTGTCTCTAAGTTATTTGTTAATGTTTTGGCGTAGACACTGATGAGAACTTCGCCTAGCCAATTATTTTATTTGTTAATTAGAGTTTGAAACCTATGCATGGCTGTAAAAAAAAGGTAAAAGTTTTCATTTTTCAGTCCCTTCGAAATTGCTCTTAAATGTAGTTTTGGTCGTTTTGACTGCTACTTCTAGCATGTAAAGATGCCTGTTAAGGGTCACCTCTCTTGTGTTTAAATGTACACAAATTTTTATATGTATATATATGTATGTATATATATACATATATATATGTATATATACGTGTACATATATATATATATGTGTGTATATATATATATATTTATAGTAATAAAGTGAACATATGTGTGCACGTATATGCATATATTTATATATGCATATATATAATAATATAGATTTAATCAAAAGGTTAAATGTGGTACTTAAAATGTTTGAGGCACCAGAATTTGGTAGGCTGAATACCAAAAACAAAATCAAGAGATTTGGTAAATAAAATTTGAAGCTAAGCAACAAAAATTCAATAGGTTAAAGCAGTACGTACGTTTCGCACAAGCTCCATTTATTCATGTAGTGAGAGCACGACAGAATGTACAATGAAAATGTACTCCTCAGCTGCATAATGGAATTTCATTTTAGAAAGTCATTTTGAAGATGTTTTTTTAAAAAAACAAGAGGAAGAGAAGACAACATACCATCTCGACTATGATGCTGTTCCACAGACCAGTGAATCTAACAAGAATTTAAAATCTAATTGGAGGGAACTGCAGCATAGTCGAGATGGTATGTTTTCTTCTCTTACTCTTGTTTTTTGCAAACATCTTCAAAATGACTTTCTAAAATGAAATTCCATTATGCAGCTGAGGAGTACATTTTCATTGTACATTCTGTCGTGTTCTCACTACATGAATAAATGGAGCTTGTACGAAACGTACGTACTGCTATAACCTATTGAATTTTTGTTGCTTATCTTCAAATTTTATGCATATATATACATATATATATGTACATATACATGTATATATAAACTTGTATATTTCCATGCATGTATGTATCTATATACATGCGTATATAGAGGGAGAGAGAGGGAGAGAGAGGGAGAAAGAGATATGTCTGTTTGTGTCACCATAGCACCAAATATTGAACACAATCGTGGCATTTTTGTGTTAGATTGTTACTGTGAGACTTGACAAACACTCTCTCAAATAATATCTTTTCTATTTCTGAAATAGAGACAAAAGCAAATCCAATAATTGTCCTGAATATAAGAAAAGACAGCCTTTCAGTTAAGCACTTATATTATGTTACTGGTGTACTACACATCTATTGGTTTTCAGCCATTGGGCTGCGGCCATGCTGGGACATTGAGTTAAAGTGTTTTAGTTCTTTATCACCATCCAAAATTATTTAAGTTTCGGAGACATTCCATCAATCTCGTTATCGAAAAGTGTTGACATATTGTCATTTACTTCTCTCACCAATTCTTATTCCGGCACCCGACACTCACAAGCGCGTAGTTTTAGAATCTGATAAATTCATACATGTATACAAATATATACATATACATATACATCCAGAGATATAATGCATACATACGTACACACACCTACGCTTACATACACACATATATGTGTGTGTATGTGTGTCTACATACATACGCACGCGCCTACATTCAATCTCACACATACTCAACGTTTATCTATCTATCTATCTATCTATCTATCTATCTATCTATCTATCTATACATGTATGTTTGTATGTGTGTGTATATGTGCCTGTACATATTTATAAAACTGTCCGTGGCTATGTCCGTCTTTTTCTGTTATCTCAGCTTATGTCGAAACCGATTTAAAGAAATTTCCAGTTGCTTGTTTTGCAATTTAATACTTCTTAAAAATTTTCTCAGCCATTAGACATCGATAACATAAAAGCCCCACTTTGAAACATCTAATAATTTCTCGAACGTTCTGAAATTATCGATATTGTATAGTTGCAATCCTATTATTTGAAACATTAAAAATATATGAATACACGAATATATTCGTAATCGGACACCAAGCGTCTTAATCGTACGTAGTCTGATTAATAAGTATCCGGACTGTTGCCATAGTAACGAAGGTAAGGCGCGAAGAGTAAAGCTGCTTTGCACAATGTGACCCTGACCTCTGCTCTGCATACACACTTACTTTTAACGTTCTGGCTCATACAGTTCTATATTTAAGAGATGAGGAATTATGTACAATATTTACATATTTACATATTTGTCCTCATCTTGTTTGTTCTTAACACAACATTTCGGCTGATATACTCTGCAACCTTCAGGTGTCTTGGGGAAAATTTCGAATCTGGGTTCTCAGTCGTAAGGTATTTTTCCGATGTTGTTGTTGTTGTTATTATTATTATTATTATTATTATTATTATTATTATTATTAATCCAAGTTCGATTCGAAGCAGTGACCTGAATAATAATAATAATAATAATAATAATAATAATAATAATAATAATAATACGTCGGAAATAAAAGAAATCATTTAACATATGCGTATTACTCCAATTATTAATTTATATTATATAAATTATATATATATATATATATATATATATATATATATATATATATATAAATATGCGCGCGCGCGCATGTATTTATGTCTCTTCATTTCCTTTTCTATTTTGAAAAATGCCTGTCTGTAAATAAGGTATTGCATGAAAATAAGAATACAGAATAAAAGAGCTTCGTCGTTAATAAATCTATTTATCACAGGTATGTTTTCCATGGAAACGAAATAATAGCACAAGGTATTTTACTGTATTTGTTATATACGCAAAGTGACATGTGACATAGATGAAAATGGTTTATTACAAACAAAGAAGAAACAATACTCTACATATAATGCTAGTATATTTACATTTATAATTTATAGAGCTGTGCATGCGCATTCTTAACTACCTGCAGATACACATGCACGCATATGTCAATGGAGATGTGCGTAGTTATACACACACAAACATACACACACATATGCATATATCTGTACACGTATAAACATACACATACAAAAACATACCTAAATACGTACAAACATATACATACACACATATACGTACATATATATATGTATCTATCTATCTATCTATCTATCTATCTATCTATATATATATATATATATATATATATATATCTGTACACGTATACACATACACATACATAAACATACATAAATACATACAAATATATAAACGCATACACATATACACACATACACTCGCAGACACACACACGCATATATAAATACACATATGTAAACATACAGACATATACATACAGGCACACAGACACACACATATATAAAAATATTATATTGATGCATTCAGTTAGATTAGGAAGATGTTTCTAATATATTAAATACGTCTGAAATATAGTAGATGAAAATTATCTTTTGATATAACGATGGGAATTGTATAGAATGTTCAGGTGCACTACAAGAAAATCTTCGATGAGTCCAATCAGGCGTTTGGTTGTGAATAAAAGTACAGGGGGTCGTCCTTCCCGAGTAAGTATGAGTTGGTTGTATATGCCACACTGGCACTAATTGCTCTGGGGTCTTATCTTTAAAGAGTTGCGCAGTGATATAAACTCTTACTCGGTCGAATCCCGTTTCTTGACTGAGGGAACATTCAGCGTTGTACAGTTGGATGAGAAGTGGACTGTTACACTACCGGGCTTCTACGCATTGCAAACGAGAAAACTACACCGACATATAAATAACTAACATGCTAAAAGAAAATGCAGCGGTCATTCCTAGAATCGAACCCATGACGTTATTGTCACGAATTTTCTTGATTACTGGTAGCAATCAATGAAACAACGTTCTTAATGTCTCATTATTTCGTGTGAAAATACATGCTTACATGCGTACATACACACACACGCATGTATGTATATGTATATATGTATATATATATATATATATATGTGTGTGTATGTATGTATGTATGTATGTATGTATGTATCTATCTATCTATCTATCTATTTATCTATAATATATATATATATACACATATATATATATACATATACATATATATATATATATATATATATATATATATATATATATATATATATATATATATGCATGCGCAGGAGTGGCTGTGAGGTAAGTAGCTTGCTAACGAACCACATCGTTGCAGGTTCAGTCTCACTGCCTGGCACCTTGGGAAAGTGTCTTCTACTATAGCCTCGGACTGACCAAAGCCATGTGAGTGGATTTAGTAGACGGAAACTGAAAGAAGCCTGTCGTATATATGTATATATATATATATATATATATATATGTGTGTGTGTGTGTGTGTGTGTGTGTGTGTGTGTGTGTGTGTGTATGTTTGTGTGTCTGTGTTTGTCTCCCCAACATCGCTTGACAACCGATGCTGGAGTGTTTACGTCCCCATAACTTAACTTAGCGGTTCGGCAAAAGTGACCGATAGAATAAGTACTAGGCTTCCAAAGAATAAGTCCTGGGGTCGATTTGCTCGACTAAAGGCGGTGCTTCTGCATGGTGGCAGTCAAATGACTGAAACTATTAAAAGAGTAATAGAGTAAAAAGTATATATATATATATATATATATATATATATATATATATATATATATATATATATATATTGATATATATTCATGGTGCGAAATTTAAGCTGCTACTTCACTCCGATGATTGAGGAAATTTCCCATTCTATAATATATATGGTGAAAAACACAGCGAACTGGCAAGATCGATTGCACATTGGGCGAATTACTCAGCAACATTTCATCTGTCTTTAAGTTCTGAATTTAAATTGCGCCGAGGTCAACTTTACCTCTTTCATTCTTTCGGGGTCGATAAAGTCAGTACCAATTGAGCAGTGGGGTCGTTGTAATCAACTTACACAAAAATTGCTGGCCTTGTTCCTAAAGTTGAAACCATTATATTCTGTTTGTCTTCCATAATCTATACCCTTTTAGTAATTGTTGCGTGTTTGTGGTGTTTTTTTAAAGGTGCTATCCAAACACCTGCTATTTATTTATAACGTTTAAATACAGCGAAATAGAAAATAAGAGAGATAAGCAAAGAAAAGGAACAAAATAAAAAGGGGTTATAAAGCAGCAGAAGATGGATGGTGAAGGGGTGATGGGGCATATACCCCAGAAAAAATGGTGTACTCAACTGCAACCTGCTGTAAAGACCGCGAACGAATGGTCGTAGAGAATGGCCGGTGATGATCGCTGCAGCAGCTACCCCACCTAGTGTTGTACATTTCTCAGATGGGTCACCGTTATCCCTATTTTGGTGAGGAAATAGATAGTACGGGATCATAGAACGCCTGACGTCTCGACGCCAATCGGTACGTCAATATCGAGTGCTTAATAGATATCTGAAATTTAGATAATCTGTGGCTATGGTGTTTATTCGTTTGTAGACGGCTGATACTACAGTTTATTATAGAAAATTTCCAGATGAAACAAATATATCATTGTCTCTGAGTTGCATTAGATTGAACAAGGAATTTGGTCTGTTATCGTGTGATAAGACGGAAACAATCTGTAGAGTGGAATTGTAAACATACCCATTTAAAATATACACGAATAGAAGAGATTTACAATTAAATGAATTCAACCGTGATTTTTGAGTCCTGTTTGTGAAATCTTGTACCACATTATTCAAATCCTTTGATTACATGTTGGTGTGGATTGGGGGATAAATAGTTTTTATCTTCATCAGAGTTTATAAACATGGAGAACCTTCCTTATTAACATACGATTTGTAATTTATCATGTGGAATAAAAATTCAACCGATTTTTGGATCTAGATCCGCCTGGCCTGTCTTTGCACAAAATCTATGAAGCCATGGCAGAAAACAATAGCTGGTATTGATAAACCAGAGATACGCTTTTCACTAAGGAACTAGCAGTCATTCATTCATTTAAAATATATACAGAGAATAAATATTTTATTCTCAGACAAAATAGTCTTTTTTAGATAACAAATCAACCGTCAATAGATTTAATACGACGGACAGGATAGCTTTAAATAATCTTCTATATATATATATATATATATATATATATGTACTACAGTGAATAAGTAAACATCCATTATATTAAACGAAGTGCCATAAAATGAGAAGCTGAGATATTGGATATAGTATAATTCTGCCTGGCTACAAGTATTCTTTTTCTTATCATATAATACTTTTTAAAACGCCAATAATTCTGCCATATTTCTTTGTATGAAACTTATATAAATGTACACATTACTTGCATGGCGTGCAGCTTCGGATAGTAATGTTCTAAATACAAACGTTTTAAAAGGTACACAAGCGTTAAGAAACCCGACATGCAAATCAGGAACTCAGGAATTTTATCCCAATAATGGAAGATATTTTGAAAGATTGATTATTTATCAAGTCGAACTTAAGACACAGAAAACACATTAACCAAATATAGAGGCCTTATGAATCATCGATGAAAAAATAGCGTGTAACACGTTCTTCAACTACTATCGGACTAAAATATGCTTTTATAGATTCGGGTGAAAGATGGAATACAAACGTTAGATGTTCTGATATGCATAGGGATTCAATCCATAGCTATGAATCCATTATCAACTAAGTTTCCGCTTCGTTAACTACACGACCCTCACCCTCACCCTACACGACCCTCACCCTACACGACCCTCACCCTACACAACCCTCACCCTACACGATCCTCACTCTACACGACCCTCACCCTACACGACCCTCACCCTACACGACCCTCACTCTACACGACCCTCACCCTACACGACCCTCAACCTACCTACCTACCTACTTACCTACCTATCCACATACGTACATTCGTGGTGGTTTGTCTGCTCCTTATGTAGAGACTGACCAACTCTTGTTCTTACACCTTAGATCCATCCGATATGCCTTTTTAAACCAGACAATGTACTCAAAAGACATCCACATAGACTGCGGTGTCCTGTCAATTCGTCGACGGTAATTTGTCGTCGTTCAATTTGTCCCATTCAATTCGTTGTCGGCCAATTCGTCGAGATCATCAGAAAAATGGAAGAATGAATATCTGAATTAAAAAACGTATATTTTCAAGTTTGCTGTATTACATACTTATTTTTTCTTAGAATTTAAGATTGTGTGAAATTGCTTTTAGAAAAATAATTTTTTGGTTTGAATCATATTTTTCCATGACATTTTTTATACGCAGATTCGTTTCTCTGTATCTTTATTTTGGTTTGGTTCTTCTCCATGCATAAACTTCTGCAAACCTTTCCTCACATTTAATCACATAAATAAGTTTCCAAATATTTGGATAACTAATATTCACGGTGTTTTTCAGCGCGCTGTGGTAGGCTTCTAAACCATTTGTAGAAGGAGCAATCCCCATCATACATCGATCCCAAACATTCCTGATAGGTAATAGAAATGGAGGTTCAATGCATCATCTCCTCTGTCCTCTTCTTCTAGGTGGCCCTATATAATTATTTTCAAAATAGGATACAACAGACTGTCGAATATCATCAAGTTGCTTATATCCATCTAAAACAGCATCAACTGGCAGGAAGGCAAGCGCAACAAAACACAGCATTTTTAGACTTAAACTGTCATCTTCATATCTGCATTTTAGTCCTTGCACAACATGTCTGTACATATTTTGACCTAAATGAAACAAGCAGCACGCCAACTTCAACTCAGGAAACAATTCAAGAAATCCATTATGGGCTGCTTTTCTGAAATCCATAATTATATTATCAGGTTCCTCATTCTACAGTAATTAATTTATTTTGGCAAAAATCTACTATACGTGTCTTGGCTTTTGTCAGAGAGTAATACGAACACTTGTGGGGCATTAAATTTATCAATATGAGCGAGAAGTATGTATAACTGAAAAAATATACTAGTGCAGCACTTAAATGCTCCATCTGCCACCCAGTTTTTGTGCTGTTTTAACTGTCGAAATGCTTCGTCACTTGCAAATATTTGTATTTTGAACCTTCCATCCTATTGTCATACTGCAAAAACGTTTCATCATTGTCAACATAGGAGTATTCACTTAGAATCGAAAACCCAACATGTGTAAGTTGGGTGGCAGGATAGTTGGAATCAGCTTGCCTCTAAAGTCTAATATTCCTATTAAGTTGTGCAAACGGAGGTATTTGCGACAATGTACAGTTGTTTAAATTCTGAACTTCACTTGCGATAAATTGAGCGATGCCCATCGCAAGATGAAATAGACTTTAGCTTAATATTTGAAACTGTTATCCTTGCAGTTAACTCTGCAGCAGTTGAAATGTGATTATGAATCTCAATCTTCGTAAGCTCTTTATAATTTTCATCTGTATGAAGTCTCGCCTTGCACACACGATTTTCGCCGCACCTACAGTATATCTTCAATCCATCTACAATCTGCTTATTTTTGTGTATATATAATTTTCTTGATCGACCGCTTTCATTTTTCGTTTCTCTGAAGTTATGATTTTGCAGGAAGTCATGTTGATAGATGGGTGTATTGAATAGATTTAATTTGATTTGTTTGAAGATATTAGTTCATAAACTGTTCAACGCAGATACTTAAAAGAGAGAAAGAGAGAGAGAGAGAGGGAGGGAGAGAGATATTGGGGGTGGGGTTAAAGAAGGGAAAATATTTAAAACTGTCCAACGTCAATTTTAATTCTAACGTGATTGTTTTAGACTTGCCCTCGAAAATCACATTTAAGAGAATTTTGGGACGAATTGCCCAGCAACGAATTGAACTGAGGATGAATTGATGTACAACGAATTGACCGGGGAGAAATTAACTGGTGACGAAACAACCAGGGAAGAATTGTCCTAGCACCATAGATTGTATATCTGATTTGGACCACCAAATGCTATAATTAAGTTCTGATCTTTGTGTAACATAAAATGTCTTTTGTGGCGTCCATTAGACTTGCAGACCTTATGGCATACACAGCATTGAAAAGTGTGCACTTATATAGAGGCAGAATAGTGGGTCTGCAAATGAGATTTCGGCCCAGCAAGGAAAAGGTAAGCTCTGTCACGAATTGTGTACGCAAACAGGTCACGGAGATTCACCTTCTCGATTGCAACATTCTTCTTTAAATCTCTCTTGAGTCTTGCATCTGGTATCCTGGCCTCCTCAAACGCTTTCACTCCACTCCAGCTCGATCCGAAGCAAGGGTTTCTATGGCGTTTAGATACAAAGATAAATAAATGCATAAGTACGTACATATGTGTCTGTCTCCGTGTTAATACGTGTGGATATTTATGCATAGAAACATGTGGAGATAAATTAGATGCGTCTGTGTGTGTGTGTGTGTGCGAAAGGGAGAGAGAGACAGAGAGTGAGGGAATGTTTTTAGCGTTTCACTTTCTCCCTCTCTGTCTTTCTAAACACACATGTAAGCACACACACACACACACACACACACACACACACACACACACACACACACACACACATGTATAATGCAGTCGTTGTGGCATGAACGTATATTACCTATTTAAACCGCTATCAATGGATATCAAATTTGTTCCATTATCCAGAACACATTTCTCATAAATATTAAACAATTTCCATGGGATATACGCTGGCTTCCTCGTATTTGAATTCAAAACATGCAAGCACACGGTCAATAGATATTGAAAAGAAAACTATCAACATTCTTAGTGATATTCAAGAAGATGACATATAAAGCCATCTCCTTTCTTCATTTATATTTGTTTCAATGTTCCAGAAGAATGTCAATGGTAACTTGCAATAATAATTTAATGAAAATTAATTGAACGTCAGATTTTTCTACAATTATTTGAATTATGAATGAGATCAACGCAATACGGGTGACACTCTATGATTAGGCTGAAAACAAAATAATTATTGTCATTCATAAAACACGTAGATAAGTGCTTGCATATATATTGCCGATGAATTTACGTACAATAGGTGTGCATATGTATATATGTGCACGTGCGTATACATACACACATAACACGTACACACTTACACAGGCACACTCATACACAGAGGCCTGCATGCATACATAGATAGATAGATACATACATACATACATACATATATATACACATATATATATATATATATATATATATATATATATATATACATATATATATATATGTGTGCGTGTGTGTGTGTTTGTGTAAATATATATTTATTTACATATAGAACAATATGTGTATACATATATAAATATAAATATATACGTACGTGTATATATATATATGTATTTACTTATTTAATTAAACACAACTATATACATATACATATTAATGCATATGCATATACATTTACGTGTAAATGTATACATACAAACATACATACATACGCATATATGTATATATATATATGTATATATATATATATATATATATATAAACAAATAGTAAATGAGTATATGCATATATACGTACAGGTATGTGCATACCGACATCCACATGTATGTATAGGTGCATCTCTGGGTACAGGACATTGCAAACAAAACAGAGACGAGAAAACACACAAGCCACATAGAGAACATTCTACTTCATCAGTGTATGTATATATATATACGTATATATATATATATATATCTATATATATATAAACACACACACACACACATATACAGATTTGAAAATATGTGCGTGCGTGTATGAATGTATGTTTATATACGTATGTATGTATGTGTGTGCGTATGTATGCATGTATCTATCTATATATATATATATATGCTTATATGTAAATGTATAATGTATATTTATATGTGTACATATACATATAGGTTATATATATATATTAACACACGCCGCACGCTCACACTCACACACATGCATGTACATACAAACCTATACGTACACTAGCCATTATCCACACACTGCAACGTTGGTAAGGCATCTTGTTGAGGTATATTATATGTATAGAATAATTAACGGTTTGAAACATGAGGCAATCTCACCTCCGTATCAATGTAGCTTGAGAACAAAAGGATTTTCCTTTCTGTAATCAATAACAGCATCTGTTACAATGATTAAATAATGAACCAACAAACACCCCATAGTATGGAATTGTGAATCTAACACTTATTATTAAATTACGCTGCCAGGTCATTAGTATAATTAATAGATAACAGATTTCGATGTAGGATAAAGTGACAGTTATATTATAGGACATACCCGTAGGATACAGGTTCGTATCAATGGGTGTCCTAGTATTTTGCAGTTATGTATATATACACACACTTATATATATATATATATATATATATATATATATATATATATATATATATATATATATATATATATATATATATATATGTATAATGTATAACAATGGTTTTGTCATAGTGTGCGAACCAGCTGGGAAATTTTTTTAATTAAAATCAATTCACAGAAAACCGAAAAATCCTAAATTTCACTTCTAAGTTATTCGCGTGCTTCTGGGTGTATATATGAGTATATATGAGTATATATATATATGAATAAACACACACACAGATACACACACCGTACATACATATATATGTAATATATATATACATATATATATGAGTGTTGTATAGTGCCGTCAGGTACAGTCATGCATTTATTCAGGCAGTGGTTCATCATTCTTTTGTGTACAACAGCGGCAATGAATTGAATGGTAACACAAAGTGTTCGGTCGCCTAAAATGTACGCTCGGGT
>NC_142939.1:42616295-42618795 GCF_046866305.1 Octopus bimaculoides
GTCCTGTTTGATCAGTACTAACCTACTTTGGAAAGATACTTTTGAACCTCTCAGTAATAACAGAAGAGAGACATTTGTAGGCAGTATTGAGAAGTGAAATAGGTCTCCAGTTCTTCAAGAAACGCTTGGGTTTATCTCGTTTTGGAATTCAAGTAATAATACCTTGCCTCTGTGTCACTGGCAGATAACCCTTAGCAAAGCTATAATTGAATGACCTCAACATGAACAGGGATTCCAAAAGAATTCCAAAAGAATTATAAAAATCATTGGTGAACCCATCCGAACCTGGACTTTTATTGTTCTTTGCCTTTTTGAGACATTTTAAAAGTTCGTCGTAAGTCAGTGGAGCTTCTAGTGAGTCAAAATCTCCCTTACTAATCCTACACAAGTCCCCTTCAGAAAAAAGTCCATCAAGGTCACAATCTTTCAACACATGCTCCTTGGAAGAATACAATCTTTCGTCAAAATGATGTTGCTTCAAGTACAATATTCCTTGTATTTTCTACAGTAGGTCTATTGTCTAGCTCTAACTGGGCCATGCCTTTGCCTACATAATTCATATTTTCTAAATTGCAAAAATAACGGCTAACCTTCTCCCCTTCATCAATCTACTTGAGCAAATTATAATGCCCTCCAATTTTGCTTTACGAATCTCTTCTCCTTCTTTTTCTTTTTTCCTCCAGTTTCCTCATTTCTACAAAAGTGGTTTCCAATTGCTTAATATCATCTCGTAGATTTTGTTCTTTTTTTTTCTTTTTTTTTTTTTACTCTAGAATGTTTTAAGAATGAAGAGTATGAAATAGATTTCCCTCTATTTTCCATTAATAGAGTTTGCAAAAACAAGTGATCACTTACATTAAATTTAATCTCAGGCATATTAACTGCACCAATATCTCTATCAGGTTCCAAACAGGAAGCATATTGCTTGACAACACTGTTAATGGTTCCCTTAACTAATGGGACGTATTTTGGATTTTTGAAAAGGGAGTTATCAAATTTCCAATATGCACTTTTACGGTCATCTTCTTGGAAAAATCTATTTTGATGTCTACAAGAGAATAGTCAGATGTGTACCTAGACTTTATAAAAGACTGGCAAATAAATGAATACAAACACTGACACCAGAAAGAAATGTAACCTTGCTTGTCTCCATGTATAGCCTAGTGTGTCTGGGTTATGATCTCTCCGAACATCTACAAGGTCGAGGTCCCCTACCATATCGATTATTTGGATTTTAGCGTAAGGATTGTTTATATGTTGATAATTGTAAGTGTCTAAAGACTACTAATGACAAAGATTAAAATCCCCAGCTATAATAGAATGGGAGTTTCCAAAGGTCTTGATTTTATCCATCACCATAGCATAACACTGCGGATCATCTGCATCTGAACCGTATAAGTTTACTAGAGTTATTTTTATTTTCTCACAAAAAGCAATGCTTAGCATCAAGACATTGCCTTTGCCATCCCTGAAAATCTTATGTACCTTATAATCAATATTATAAGAAAACAAGATGGCAACTCCCCTTGACTGTCCATTATTATTATCATATAGTGCTACAGCACCCCATTCACTTCTAACAAGACATTCTTTTTCTTTCAAAAAGCGGGTATCTTGCAAAAAGTAGATTTTATATTTTTTGGCTCTCAAAAAATGCAGAACATCTTTTCTTTTGGTATGATCATTAAAGCCCCAACAATTGACTGAACATATAAGGTATATTTAGGTCATACATTTAGTATGTATACATAAAATGATGAAAATGTATTGGTATGACCCCTCAAACCTTCTAGCACATGATACACGTTTAAACACGCATAATAGCTGACATTCAAACCTTCCCTTCATAACCCCGTTTTAGGAAACATTTGACCTTCCTTTCCTTCATGAGACATAACAACTTGGTCAGCAAACGGGAATCAAAATTCTGACTTTATTCATGAGAGAAGAAAAATATAAGAAATGATAATTCCCAAACTCAAAGCTTCCTTTCCGAAGTACCTTGTTCCCAAGAACACAGCGATTGCGGACAACGTCACGATCAACATTCTGATAGCTGATTTGGTGAGAGTGATGAAGAATGTGTCACGGATGTGCGATCCTATGGAACTAGAAAGATGCAGCACTTTATCCACCGCAGGTAGTTCTCACACTACAGCCAGAGGGAGAGTATTAGAGTGTGCAAAGGAGCCAGGACTAAGTACAAAGCCATCATAGAGAGTGATGCTAACGGTATCTCCCCGCTGTACAGGAGTAAACCTTGGAACAGCACAGAAAGGACCAGTAATAAGATCGATAAATCTATAACTTGGTATGACAACAGAAAATACCAGAATGTCATGTTCGTTGATGCTACCCTTCGCGGCGAACTAGCAGACCATTTTGGAAAAAAACATTAAGGCTAATCTACGAATCAAAGTAGTAGAGAGGCCTGGTGCCCCTTTAAAATCCTTGCTCTGCAATACCTATCCCTTTGAAAATCACACCCTCTCCCTGTACA
>NC_142939.1:42626295-42643795 GCF_046866305.1 Octopus bimaculoides
TAGGTGCGTGTGTGTAAAACAAATGAGAGAAAGAGAACATGTAATTAACGAGAATCTTTATTAATCACAATGATCGTTTCGAGCCACCTTACATCAGACAATCGTGGGTGAGATACTGTACAACTGGTTGTGGGTGAACCCTCCGGTGCAGATGTGTCTTGTATATATATATATATATATATATATATATATATATATATATATATATATATATATATATATATATACAATGAGTTTCGTTTATTTTCCGTCAACGAAATTCACTCACAAGGCGTTGGTCGGTGCGAGGTTATAGTAGAAGACACTTGCCCAATGTGACATGCATTGGCAGTGAACTCGGAACGAAGTGGTTCGAAAGCAAGCTTCTTACGTATATGTATATATTTGTGTGTGCATGTGTGTGTGTGTGTGTCTGGCTGTCTAGCTGTCTGGCTATCTAGCTGTCTGGCTGTCTAGCTGTCTGGCTGTCTAGCTGTCTGGCTGTATGGCTCTATGCGAAATCATAGCTATATTTAGAGTTTAAAACCCTGAATGAGAACTTGATTATTTAGAATGGTTATAGAATCGCTATGACGGGGAGCCCTTAAAGCCCTTAGCACGCCGGACCAAATACTTAGAGGCATTTCCTCCGACTTCTGGCTTCACCTACTGTGTTCAAGTCCCACTGCATTTGGCTTTGCTTGTCATCCCTCCGAGTTCGATATATGAGTCACGGTCGAGCACTAGAGCCGATGTAAATAACCTATTCCTTCCTTTAAAACTTTAGGCCTTGTGCCTTAAGCAGAAACGATTATCTAGAGTAGTTCATCGCAGAATCCACGTGACTGGATGGTTTTCATCTGTTGTCTCTCAAACATCATTTGTATAATGCAGGCGATTATATCAAATTAGTTTTGCCTTTGATATCTGCCAATTTATTAATGTGCAGTGTACAATACTCGAATATATATTCACGAAACATAAACATGAGCTTCTGATCCGAGATACTTATCACGACCACCATTTACAACTTCATATAATGGATTATATAAGAATTATGTAAAATAAACGTTCCGCGTACAATCTCTATTTTACGTGTATAATTAAGTTAGGAAATATATAATTCGATTCTATTAATGACTCTCGGTGTCTAAAGGGCGGTTTCGATATTATTCTGAAATATTAGCTGTTGGAATGGCAAATCATTTTATTCGTGCAAAATGCAGCTGATATCAAGTCTGTAATACAATTTTCAATTGAAATAAATTGTATTTATGCAACACTTCGCATGAAATACTGCCGAGAGAAATTATATTTATTGTTTCCTAGAGTATGCATATAATATGCTATAACTAACATCTTACAGAACAGTAAGGCGATTACACTACATTAATTTTCACTCTAGTCACCCAGCAATGCACGCGGCCAGTACAAAGTTCTTTCTGCAAAAAGATTAAATGAAACCAATTAGCCTATGATTAATATGGAGTAGATGAATGTGCGTTTTAGATTTTTACTGGAGGCATGAGCACATTACAACAAGAGAAAAATACTTTGTATGATCCTATTCACTGAATAATTAATATTATTTAACTTTCAAAATGAAATCAAACATTTGGTTAGATCGTGTTAGAAACTTGTAAATGATTTGTTTCAAAAATTGAAAAAAAAATATTTGTTTTAACGTTAATTCTATTCATAACGTATTGGAGCAGCGCCGTATTTGTTTCACAATGTAATTCCATTGAACGATGAGAATAATTATCACTTAAATGTCTCTCTTTACCATCAACTTACTCATACATTTGAAACATGGTAATTTCATAGTTTTAAAATATATAACACAAACGGTAATTAAAATATCTTCGGCTGATTTATTTTCCAGCCATGATATTAATACTGCGCAAATTCTCGATTAAACCATATTTTCCGTATTTAGTTTCAAACATACCTATTTAGAAGAAAGATTAATGGATTTTCGATTAAATAATAGCCATTAAATAACGCAAACGTTGGAAGATCAGTAGTATCAAGTTCGAAATTATAATACCAAAGAAGATAGATAGACTAAGCAATTCATTACATGACAATAATACGTTTCCACGCGCACACACACACACACACATACACACACACACACACACACACACACATGCACACACACACACATGTATATATATATATATATATATATATATATATATATATATATATATATATATATGTGTGTGTGTGTTTATGTGTGTATGTATATTTATATATATATTTTATGCATATATATGCATATATATATATATATATATATATATATATATATATATGTGTGTGTGTGTGTGTGTGTGTGTGTGTGTGTGTGTGTGTGTGTGTGTGTGTGTGTGTGTGTGTGAATGCATGTATATATGTATATATATATGTGTGTATATATATATTGTATATATATATTTGTATGTATATAAATGTTTATATATATATATATATATATATATATATATATATATATATATATATATATATATACATATATGCATATATGCATATGTGGGTTTGGTGCATTTTGATCATTGTATACCAAGGAAATATATCATTACAAAGCGCTAATTTATTACGTACTATAGAGAGCGCAATAAACTTTGCATATTTTGATGAGCGTATTTTCTTAAACCTCGAAAGATAAACAGTTTACTAATGTATATAGTTTACTACGGTGGAATGTATCCAAGACTGCAAATAACACTCAATCACTTATGTAATTTACTTTACAGAAATTATCCTAATTAGATGGATTTTTTCGGAAGGTTTAATTGATACAAAAATCTGTTTGCATTGGGCAACATATTGGCGGAGGTATGGGAAATAAAGGCAACAGGTTGCTTAGATGGTATTGGTTGCTTAGTGATTTTAGAAAAACAGGTAAGTTATTGAATGGTGATAAGACGACACGTGTGAATTATTGAGATTTGTCAGGAGGGTGTTTTTCTTACAAACTGAGTGAGAAAGTCATAGCACATCTATCCGAAAATGATGTCAATTCTCGAAAGAAAGAAACACCTTGGTTCTTGGTTCTTGCTTCACATACAACCAAGAAAAGTTTTTTGATGCGAACATATATAAAAGCTTCCTATGAACTCTATGTTGATTTCTTGAATGCTTTTGGTGAAGTAAAATGTCGAGACCTGTGGTATAGATTACAAATGATTGGATAGGCTTAAAAGGGCACGCGAACAATAACAACAGTTGAGGTAGCAGACAAAATCTCTAAATCAATTGATGTTACTGTAGGTGTGAGGCAGTGTTGTGTGCTAGTACCACCGTTCTTCACATTTTATATCATTTTCAGGATCACTCATGCTTCACGCTAAACATTTCCCCAAATACAGTACTGATTCTGCGAGCACATCAACTTAATTGGAGCAATGTTACCATGCGGAGAGTTCAGTCGGATGTATAAGTAATAACCACGGTCCACGTTACAACAGTGGCGTCGAGGACAAACAAATTTACGAGGAGCGAAAAAAAGACATTCACACGATGAGTTTAAAGTTAATCACGTGGAAATTTAAATAACTTGCCCCCCCCAAAAAACTCTTGTGCAAACTTACGAAAATCGAAAAGTATGGAAGACTTGTTAGCTGGTATAGTTGAGTTGCAAAAACAACCACAACAACACCAACGGCTCAAGGATACAACCAAACCAGCGGATACATTTTCACCTCACCATGTAGTAAATTCCATAGGCGAATTCAAATATAACCCCGAAGAAACAGTAACCTTCGAGGCTTACTTTCGAAGATTTGAACAAATTTTGGGAAAACGATTGTGAGGATTGGACGGACGAAATGAAAACGCGTCAAGTTTTAAAATAACTGGCGACAGCAGAGCATGAGAAGTATAATAACTTTATATTGCCAAAACAAAAAAAAAAACAAAAAAAAAAACAGAAAGCAATATATTTCATCGACACAATTAGCATTTTGTGCAAAATGTTTAGTAAAAAGAGCTCACTGTTTAATATTAAATGGAAATGTTTAAACATAGGAAAGACCGTAGATGAAGACTTCACTACTTACATAAGCAAAGTCAACAAATATTGTGAGAGATTTAGGCTGCATATACTTACTCCAGATTCTTTCAAGTGTTTGATTTTTTACAAAGATTGACAGATAAAAGGGATGCAGAAATCCGAAAGAAAATTCTAGCAAAACTGGTAATTAAACCAAGGTTTGACATTGCAGAAACCGTCCGAATAGTGTGACATGATATCAAAATTAAGGCATAGCATGGAAGAAATTCAATGGAAAGAGTGTTTTGACGTAAGAAAAACTATCGTGATGTAGACCCTTGTATTGCATGTTGTGGAATGCACCTGAAAAAAGATTGTTCATATAAAAAAGCAAAGTGTTTTCGCTGCGGGCTTACAGGACATATAAAATCGCACTCCAAAACTAGAATGATAGGAAAATGTAACAAACAAGAACAAATAAATAGTTTGTCAGCAGGAAAAGTTGCGACTACAACAAACAGAAAATTCGTGTGTGAGAGAATTGAAACCACTAGTGTGAGAATACATGAATACAATTAGATACAGGAAGTGATATCACAATCATAAATGAGGAAACATGGGAACAAATGGGTAAACAAAACTTATGCAGTACAATCAAAATACCGTATGGTGATACGGAAAAAAATTATATTTCAAGGCCGAATGTGTTTGTAATATAATGTTCAAAGGTCGAAACACAAAATTGAATGCTTATGCGTTGAAAAAATCCATGAATTTATTTGGCACCGAAAGTATGGAAAAATTTAATTCATGGGATACAGCCAAAAGCGTTTTGTGCAATAACAAACGGAGCAGTCAAAAAAATGAAAGAAACATTCCCAAAAGTTTTTTTCGGAAAGTTTAGGCTGTTGCACAAAACCAAAATCAAGGATTGCTATCAAAGAAAATTCAGCACCTCCTTTCAGGCCCAATCAGAACGTGCCGTCTGCGGTGGTGAACCAGCTCAATAAAGAAACCGAAATGTTGGAAAGCCTGACCATGCAGAGTGGGTATCACTGGCAGTCTACGTAAAAAAAATAAATAATAATAAGCTAAGAGTATGCGCAAACTTCTCAACCAGATTAAACGACTCTTTATTTACATCGCATAACTTGACATTTTTTTAAGAGCTGGTCTCGGGTGGAACACATTGAACACATAAGAAAAGTATTCAAGAGAATAAGTGAATGCGGGCGAAAACTGACATAAGGAAAATGTGAAATTTTTATGAAAAAGAATAAAATATAGAAGTAAGTTCAAAATCGGTTCTATATTTTGATCTTCAATACGCAAAATACATTCCAGTGGGTAAAAATAGGAAATAGACAAAATATCGAAGGAGTGGTATAATTCACTAAATGACATTATTACTTGAAAGTTCTTTATTTTATGTTGTTCTGCTGGAAAAATGAAAAATTATATTGACCACAACATCAAAATGTTTAGACCTCAAGACGCAACGGTTTGCAATCAATTTTCAATCATTTCCCGGTCGGTCATATATGCATACCTGCCATACCATGGAACACATATAATAGAGATGTTCTGTAAAGTGCAATCGTTATATTAAGGTGAAGGTTAATATAACATGATATAATAGTAAATTGGAAGATTGATTGATTTGTATGAAACCCAGAATAATATATAGTCCAATACTAGTTTGTAATATATTTTATGGAACTGTCCGACTTATTAGACAACTTCCTTATATCTACACACATATGTAAGCATATATATATATATATATATATATATATATATATATGCATATATATGTATATGTATATATATATATATATATATATATATATATATATATACATGCACTCATATATATGTGTGTATATACATGTATATTATGTATATGATATATATGTTCCTGTGTGCGTGCGATTGTTATCCATTCGCAACCGAGAGAGCTCGTGAAGCACTACTATAAGCATAGTGTATTCAGACAACTTCATACACCGCTGGTTATTAATGTTGCCAGATACTGATAATCCGAAACGTCTTCTGTCGTAGGTCATTTGTAAGGTATCTCATGAGTTCTACCTATTAATTGGATTGCAGTACAACCATTCCATTGTCGGGGCATCAGTAACTAAACTGGTACCCCCACCAGGCTAACCTGATAAGGAGGGCTGATAAAAAACTAGCAGGGCTAAGAGTATAACCTGTTAAATTTCGAGTCTATGTTGAAACACAATCGAGTGTATGTTCAAGGACAAACCCGGTTTTCTTGAGCAGGTAGGTTCAAAAGTTCCAGGTTGGTGTCTAGCGTACTGGGAGGACATTGGAAGTGAAACTGAGTTTTTAAAAAGCGAATAGGCGAGGAATAGCAGTGTATGTTTCGCAGACCTCTTGCTTGCACTTGAGGTCAAAAGCCTCCTACAACCTCAGCCTCTGACTTATATTTGTACTAGATACTTTGCCATGGCTTGTCTCTGCATAATGTCTATAGGGTGGAGAGGGTTAACGAGGTATTGGGTGAGCCTTTTTCGGCCCAAAACTTTGCACAGGCATTGTTGGTATTTTGTATGGACATTAACCCTCTCCACTCTATAGACATGCTGCTCGATTTTCTACGCTCCCCATATACCTATCTATCTATCTATCTATCTATCTATCTATCTATCTATCTATCTATCTATCTATCTATCTATCTATATATATATATTCAGATATAACCCATATACACACACACACGCACACATACACATATGTATAAAATAATAAAAGTGGCTAGACGCAACATAAAACCAAAAAGAATTCAGTTGTCACTAACAGTGACTGAGGGTTCATTGTAACACCTACTTTGTTAGTAGTAAGAGGCGAAGAGCCTTACGCCCACAAACATCGCACAAGTCAATACTTGACTGAGGGTGTGAATAGCACCTACATTCCTAGAAATGGGAACTAAAATGCTCAAATGCTGTTACAAAACACATGGCTCCTATCAGCGTAAGTGTTATGTGTTTTGTAATAACATTGCAGCATGTTAGCTCCTATTTCTAGCAATGCAGGTGTTATTCACACCCTTAGTCAAGTTTTGTTGACAACTATAATTTTCCTGTACGGTATAACGTTGCAAAAAGCAGACATATATATATATATATATAAGTGTGAGTGTGTATATGTGTATATGTGTATAGATAGATAGATAGATAGATAGATAGATAGATAGATAGATAGATACATTATTTCCTCCGCAACTAATTGAAAGAACTCGTAAGATTATGTAGCATTGTAACTCGTCATAATTTGTTTGCTATCTAATAGCTGAATATTGGATGCTTTGGAGGAAAATGTTGCAATGTATTTGGAATTGTATATGAAACTAACTCAGACAACCGTACACACACACACACACACACAAACACATGCACACACACACGCACACACACACACACACACACACACACACACACACACACACACACACCAACAGACAAATATAATATGGGATCGAATATCACTAATTTAATAAAATAGTATTTTGAGAGACTCAATATTTTAATATTCTTTTAGATTCAGCTTTCAAGATAATCTGTAATAATTTGTGGAGTGATAATAACAGAGCTCATCGTCCGTAGGCATAGCATTTTAATTTTTGATTAATATAATGCGAGAAAGTTCGAGGGAACCTCAGAGATGAAACTACATGACCTAAATCCAATAAAGGATATAATTTAGAAAGACTGTTTAATCATGTTTTTCGAAGCTACGAGGTTATGGAATATAAACGTGTTAGCTTGGGGCGAGAATATTTCATATCTCAATATCGATTCTTGTTTGACGCCAAATCAATTACGTGCGAAAATACTTCTACAAAATATTTCTTTTTTCATTTTGATTTTCAAACATGTGGAAAGATGGCGCTTTATTAATGAAACGATCAGTGTAGTTGATGTTATTTACATTACTATTGTTTCAAAAACCTGATTAAAATATGACAGACACATAGTAATATCTCAGTGGCACAATGTATCAACGAATCATGATGGAACCTCTATGTTGGCGCTCATACATTGTTACCTAAGTCCATCGTTTCCTATGGATGATAGGTCATCGACGGTTTGTCTGCTCTCGTCTTGACTCCAGTCAGCAAGCTATGGCCTATTCGTCTATTTCTGTGGGAAGGTTATTATGTGTTCTTGTTGGTTTCGAATTGTCAACGGTCCTTCTGTAACTAGCTTTTTTCTATTTAGAAATGTTGTCCCAACGCAAATCATTGTTACGTCTGTGAGGAGGCGGTCAGTATTAGTCTGACGACTATCCTTGATCAGTACAATAAGGAAAGGTCCACCATAAGCTTACCCTCCACTGGCTTAGATCTCAGAGTCATTCAGGCACCGAAACCGTCACACTGCAACAAGGACTGGACCACGTAGTGGATGTGGTTGCTATTCCTACTAGAAATAGCCACCAAATTCCCACAAATCATGTTTAATATTTTATCTAAAGAACAGGTCTCATTGGAAAACGTAATTCTAGACATCTGAAAAGCATATGGATAATCGAGAATATCTTTGAACCGAACTCTGCTAATTGAAGACTGATCAGCATCTATAACAATAACATAAACCGATGAACTGTTCCAAATTAGTCAAGAATCCTCTAGGTGGATGACCCACCTGCTAAAAACGGCAGCTGAATCTATTTTATGATGTATCCTAACATTCCTTTTCTTTAATAAAAAAATCAATGATATTGGATGATGTAGTCTCAGATGATTTATGATTGACAACTGGTTATGTCTGATAATATTCTTTTATTCTTTTACTTGTTTCAGTCATTTGACTGTGGCCATGCTGGAGTACCTACTTTAGTCGAGCAAATCGACCACAGAGCATATTATTTGTAAACCTAGTACTTATTCTATCGGTTTATTTTTGCGAACCGCTAAATTACGGGGACGTAAACACACCAGCATCGGTTGTCAAGTGATGTTGAGGGGACAAACACAGGCACACAAACATATATACACAAATATATATATATATATATATATATATATATATATATATATAAACACACACACACACACACACACACACACACACACATACACACACACACACACACACACACACACACACACACACACACACATATATATATATATATATATATATATATATAAACATATATATATATATATATGCGACGAGCTTCTTCCTGTTTCCTTCTGCCAAATCCACTCACAAGGCTTTAGTTGGCCCGAAACTATAGTGGAGGACGCTTTTCAATGTGCCACGCAATGGGACTGAACCCAAGACAATGTGGTTGGTAAGCAAGCTACTTACTACACTTGACCTCAGGTTATACAACAAGAAAAATTATGCAAAAGCCTGATCACAACTTATCTGTAAAACACCGCAGAGAATGATACAAATTACACTGTAAATGTTAATTTCTCGTTAGATTAGTATACTAAGCTTACAACGAATTGAGTGATATACTGCCATGTAATTCAAAATTCGATCCAACACTCACTCATATTGTCTCGCATTATGTTACCTTTGTTGCCGCTCTCCTACTGATTTTGTTAATAAAAAACGAGTTGTTTTGTGTCATTTGTAAGTAATCTAAAACGTCAATATGTAACACAAATACTTCGTTTCAAAATAAATTTTGATAATATTTATATTATTATTCGTGTTATCAATTTGACACAACTTAAGCAATTTTGAAAGAAAGATGAAGTCGAGAACTACAAGAGCATTGTCATTGTCACCGTATGTATTTCTTTTGCTCTTGTAGTTCTCGACTTCATCTTTCTTTCAAAATTGCTTAAGTTGTGTCAAATTGATAACACGAATAATAATATAAATATTATCAAAATCTATTTTGAAACGAAATATTTGCGTTACATATTGACGTTTTGGATTACTTAGAAATGACACAAAACAACTCGTCTTTTATTGAATATCAATCATTATTCGTTTAAGACATGTTTCTGCCGAGAAGGCGATGTCATTTAACCAGTGGTGAACCGTTGATCGTCCTAAATGATAATATTCACCTGAAAATAAAGGGTGAAAAGTCGACTTAGATCATATGACTGTCTTGAATGCCAAGAACAAGCTTCACTACGCAAACTACAATTGTTAAACCGGCAGTTTAGCCTGACCTTCTCTTTTTAATGCAGTACGTTAAATTTTAAAGGGAATTTTGCTGCTACTGAAAGAAGATCGAGTGATCAATCTGTAGGCCCGTTTATTGTGTCTTGTTTATGATCTATTGTAAGTTTTCGGGATGTGGGAGGCTGTAGTATTAGACAGCGAAGGGAACAATTAGTATGGAAGTGCTTTTAAGCGAGTCCATGATCTACGTTCGTATTTTCTCGAATATTGAATTTGTTACTCTCATCTACATAATTTAATGGGTTACATTCCAAACATATAATCTGATTCAATTGATGGCTAAAACCATCTCTGTACAAATCTATATGGTTCTGTTAATGAAAGACAAAATATATATTTTCTTTTACTTATTTCACTCATTCGAATTATGATTTTGAAAAGTCTGTTACGTATTTTATTGGCTTATTTTGGCGCCCGTCTACAGCAGTGAGCATCAATGGCCATTCTTCGCGGAATAACTAACCATCGCTGAAAGTTGTCCTGATGCCAGGCGATTAGGCTAAACCTCGTCATACATTAAAGGAGCATTCCGTCGATTACGACGACGAGGGTCCTAGCTGATACGATCAACGGAACAGCTCGTGAAATTAACGTGCAAGTGGCTGAGCACTCCACAGTGCTCCAGCTAAGGAGCACTGTATCTTTATGTTGATCCTTAACAGGGAGATTCAGCATGACACAGAGTGTGACAAGGCTGGCCTTTGAAATACAGGCACTACTCATTTTTGCCAGATGAGTGGACGGGAGGAACGTGAAATAAAGTGTCATGCTTAATGACACAACGTTTCGCCGGGAAATTAACTCATGACCTTTACGATCGAGAGCCGAATGCCCTTACCACTTAGACACGCACCTTCACGCGTGATACATTAAGACCACCATCTTAGTATATGCTGACCAGATCTGCATTCACAACTGAAGAATCTAGAACAATTACTATAATGTGCAAGACCCTTGAATATGCCAATCCACCCCTCACCCAGATTGGTACATTTTTATAGGTCCCAGGAGAAAAAAACAAAAGAGACAAAAATGACATTGGTGGGGGTTGAAAACACGGTGCTGAGAGTTGGAATACATACCGTAAATCATCCTAACCAAAGTTCTACAGTTTTCGGGTACCAAACAGGAAACATTAACGCAACGTATTAATCTGATCTTAGCAAGTGCGGAGTAGTTTATGTACAGCTAAAGAGATCTTACACTGCAGAAACTCATGCAGAATTGTCACTTATAACAAGCATGATTGAGCTAGCTGTGGTTAATTAATTAATTAATTAATTAATTAGGTATTTTCTTGAGAACTTTAGAACCTAAGATCTTCGTCAATAGTTTGTTACTTTTTGTGGTATTTCATTGAATATTTTTAACGTTCACCAATAGGTCATTTTATTCTCTATCTCTTAAAGCACTTAGCATGTAACGAGCTTCTACATTGTTGGCTTACGTACTATAAATAAAAGACTTATCTCACACAAATCACACCATGCTTCTTAAAACGGTAGAAAGTTATATTTATCTAAATTACTGTAGAGCTCTGTGTATATACTGGATGTTAAAAACTGGAATGCTGCGGAATGGTTTGGACTAAGTTAGAAGCAACGGTGATACCAAAAACCTACAATTCTCGTGTTTCACATAATATTTGCTTATAGAATATATTTCTAGACATGGGCAAACTCTTGATCACATACAAAGGCATGCTGGTTGAAAATTTACTACGAAATAACAAAACAAGGGACAAAACATTTTTTAGATAACCGTTCAGCGGGAGATTAAAACGACAAAACATTATTGATTTTTTTAAGCTTAGGTCCGTCATCAAAACGTGATACAGAGTGAAGAATGAATGCAGAGGAACGACAGAGAAAATGGGCAATTAGTGAAAATGCGTGTTGCACAGTGCCAGAAATGTATTGCTAGTGACCAACCGGAAGTAGACTCAAAGGAGTGCAATTTTCACCTGCGTAATATACACACATACACGCATATACACATGTGTGTAAGTGTATCTGTGTGTTTGCGAGCTGGCAGAAACGTTAGCACACCGGGCGAAGTGCTTAGCGGTATTTCGCCTGCCACTACGTTCTGATTTCAAATTCCGCCGAAGTCGACTTTGCCTTTCATCCTTTCGGGGTCGATTAAATAAGTACCAGTTACGCACTGGGGTCGCTATAATCGACTTAATCCGTGTGTTTGTCCCTGTTTGCCTCCTCTGTGTGTAGCCCCTTGTGGGTAGTAAAAAAATAATACATATATATGTTTTATCTATCCATCTATGTGTGTATGTATGTATGTATCTATCTATCAATCTATCTATACATATATATATATATATATATATATATATACACATACACACACACACGCACGCACACACACACACACACACACACACACATATATATATATATATATATATATATATATATATATATATAAACACACATAGAAACATATATATATGTCTAAGTAAATTGATATATAGATATAGATAATAGATCGATCGATAGATAGATAGATAGACATATAAATAGACAGATAAATAGATAGATAGATTGATAGATAGATAGATAGATAGATAGATAGATAGATAGATAGATAGAGAGACAGACAGATAGACTGACAGACAGACATACAGATGGGTTGAAAGTTAGATATTCAACTGCTTAAATGTATTCCCGGATTGAACCATTTACACTAAAAATGTAATTAGATTTATACACTATGTTTAAAGAAAAGTAAAATAGCTTATGTATTGTTATACAACTTCCCTGTCCCAAATATAAATATAGTTTGGATCTTGACAAACTATCCCCATTCGTCCTTTCTACTTCCTCCCACCTCAAATACATCAGACTATTTGTGGTATGCTGCATAAACGATGACATAACTTTCGAAGAAGTAATTTTGGTCTTTTTCCTTTGTCTTTTTAGTTTTCCGGAATAGTTTTATTTACTTTCTCGTTCAGACGAAATACTAAATTTAAAACCGTTGCGTGTTAGCAGGAACAAATAATTTCCTATAGAGCCTGATTGTACGGCCTCAGTAGAATTACTCGCCTTTCTTTCTTTCTTTCTTTCTCGTTGACTTAGTGTGGAATAAACTATTTATAAATATATTGATTGTCAACTATCTCTTTACCTATCCATCTCTACTTTGTTTTCCTGAAATTTGTCTATATGTTGAATGAGTCTTTGTTTAATTTTCGGTTTACTAGCGAAATCTAAAGCTGAGTTTCAGTGAATCACGCTATGTATGTATATTCACATTTGTCTAGAGTATGTTCATTCATTTTACCTTCAACTGAAAGAATAGTCACTATACCAGAGCAGGAAACACTGACAGACGCTCGAACTAATTTAATAATAAAACTTTAAATTATATAAAGAAAATTAACATCACGTTTCTGTTTGTGAAAACCGCTTAACAAGTCTCTAAATTTGGTGTCGTAATGTGACAGTAGTAGTAGACTAACGCTAGGAAAGAAACATACTATGATTCTAACGTGGGAAGATGGAAACGAGAGCAACGGAAGTCTTTCTTTTAAATATAAGATGTATTTCTTAGCTGTAACATTAGTGTCGTAATTACAATTTCCATGATTGATTGAATTATCAAACAAGTATTATAGAATAAAGACTAATGGTGTGTTCTTCGATATTAGAGACGTAACCTCACCTGAAGAAGGTTATTTCATGATTGCTCATAAATAATTAATTTAAAGCTTTTGTTTCTCTTACAAATAAAAGCAAGGTCGCTTTGCATTTTTGTAAGACTGCAATAACGATACATGTTTAACGCACATATTTTACTAATATTTTTTAACATTATATTAATGGGTTATTTTGAGAAGATATTAATTATAAGCACACGAAACAGTGACGATTATAATAAAGTTGTTGCTGACGTGGTTTTGTGTTACGAAGCTTACTTCTCAACCACATGGCTCCAGGCAATGCCACTGCGTGCCAACTTCGGCAAAGGTCTTCTTTTATAGTTTTGGGTCGATTGAAGACTTCTGAGTGTATTGGGTAAACGGTCAGTGAAATAATTTCGTCGCTTATATACATACATACATACATACACACATACACGCACACACACACACACACACACACACACACACACACAAACACACGCACACACAAACACACACACGCACACACACGCACACACTCACATATGTATATATATATATATATACCAGTGAAAACAGGGAAACAAAGACATTTTTTATCCCATCTTTAATTACAAGTTAGTAAGTTGCCACGCCAACTTACGCGAAAATTCAAAAGAAAATCACGTAATGTTTACAGATTTAGGCATTGGAGAGGCACTTCTTCAGACTTTCATCAGAGGCGTGCTATTATATTGTGCGTCTTTCCGATCTTGCTGTTGAGAAAATATCGGGAGCAAATATAAAAGAAAAGAAAAAATTAAAAGTGTGTATGGTAGGTGAGTATTTGGGGGAGATATTATGAGCTGGTGGAGGTGGGGTCAAGAGGGGGGATACGTATAATAATAGGAGGGCGAAAGAGAAGGAGGTGGCAGGAAGATGAATAGAAGCAGACGAAAGTGAATTAGGAGGAGTGGAAAAAAGAGAAGGAATGGAAGAAGAAGAAGAAGAAGAAGAAGAAGAGGGAGAAGTAGATACAGTGGGCAATGCTGCATTTATCAAAACGATATATCTAGTCGCATCCTGGCGACTAGAATCCTCAGCTATGTCATTATGGAATTCAATGGGTTGTCCGTTTGATCGAACAACTAGATGCTCAAACATCGAACCCCACGAGAGAAGTCATCATCATCGTCTATGGATACAATTTCAAGGTTTACCACGAAGTGTCACACTGTTTCAGCTTAAGAATTGTATTAATGTGCATCCGTAGAATGTTCAGCCCATTATTCGTTAATTTACCGAGTACGATTTCAGTCAATCAAAAGACAGTTTGCTCATCGTCGAAATCAATGAAAGTCCGCTCAATGTAGAGAAGGCAAATAAATGCATGTGACCATTTAAGTAAGTGCTCCGCACGAAAACATTTTCTTTACGTCGGTGTCTGTTTTTATTTAACATAGTCTGGTATTTATTGCAAAAAAAAAAAAAAATCCCTGTAATATGAGACATTCACGTGACCGCAACTACCTTTTAATTGGTTCAGTCATTTTACTGTAAATATAATGGGCCAAGGAACCGTCTTAGAGGCTCTTGTCCGAACAAATCCACCCCAATATTTAATTTCGTTTTAAACCTAGCAATTTTTCTATCGGTGTCATGTATCGAAGAGGTTCGATGGCATAAACAAACCAACATAGGTTATCAAGCGGTATGGGCGGACAAGTACACACGAATGCATATGGATATATATGTATATATATTGTATGCACTATTTTTTAAATTCCTTATATATTCTAACCCACTTGCAATAATGTTTAAATTATAAATTACACGTTACAAATCAATACCTTATGTTTTGCTTGTTCGCTTTTTCTTTCCAAAACGTATATCCATACTCTGTGTGTGTGTGTGTGTGTGTGTGTGTGTGTGTGTGTGTGTGTGCGTGTGTGTGTGTGTGTGTATCTCTCTCTCCCTATATATATATATATATATATATATATATATAAATGCAGATATGTATACATATATATACATATTTATAGATATATATACATTATAGGCGCAGGAGTGGCTGTGTGGTGAGTAGCTCGCTTTCCAACCACATGGTTCTGGGTTCAGTCCCACTGCGTGGCACTTTGGGCAAGTGTCTTCTACTATAGCCTCGGGTCGACCAAAGCCTTGTGAGTGGATTTGGTAGACGGAAACTGAAAGAAGCCCGTCGTATATATGTATATATATATGTATGTGTGTGTATATGTTTGTGTGTCTGTGTTTGTCCGCCCAACATCGCCTGACAACCGATGGTGGTGTGATTACGTCCCCGTAACCTAGCGGTTTCTAACGAAACTGTCCGATGAACAGGAACGCGAAACTCCGAATAACAATCTTTTGTTATATTTTTGCTGCTTTTAAATAAAGTATATATATATATATATATATATATATATATATATATATATATATATATATATATATATATATATATATATATATATATATCTGACGCTTTAAAAACATCTGCTAAAAATTTGGCGACGTGTACTTCCTTCAGAAACTAAAGACATCATGCCGCTTAGAACATGACGGATTTTAAAACAATGGAAGTCTTTGTGTTAAAACTTATTATGTAAAACAGTTCTCTATTGTGAGGTTAGATTGCTGTTTATTGTCTCCCAAGCAAAGAATCAAATGCTCCGCTCGGCTCCCCTGAATATAAAATATACAATCAGCAGAATTCTAATTCTGGTCGCTTGTGCAAACTGTCTTTATTTTTGCAGGACGTTGATAACTGGAGATACTTTTGAAAGGATATGTTGAAAGATCTGTTCTAGGATATATTCGCTCATCTGTCTCTCCAGAAATTCGATTCGAAACTAATTTATTCTGAGGTCGATCCCAATTCATGTAATCCACGGCGAGTGACATCTCTCACAGCCCCTTGGCCTTTACCTATACTATACGAAAAAGATTACGGAAACGAGAATATATTTGTGGAACAATACGACAAATGTGATACTTGATTGTTATATTGCATAGCTAAGCGCTGCACTGCGATATCGTCAGTAGTGGCAAGGAAGCAATGCAAGAGAACGAGGATTTTGATAGAAGGAAATATAGCGGGAAGAATATCATATTTAATTGAAACTCAAAGTAAAAGCAGAAAGAAATTACGTGCCGGTAATAAAGTCAAAGTTCATTACATTGTTATACTGCCCATGTTTCCTTGTTAACACTACCTAACACGTGTATATGCTTACCCGTATGAGTGTGCATATATATATATATATATATATATATGGGTGTTTGGGTGTGTGTGTGTGTGTGTGTGTGTGAGTGTATGTGTGTGTGCGTGTGTGTGTGTGAGAGAGAGAGTGTAAGTATTTCCCGTTCAGCTTGTGATTGAAGTCGACGTTATACAGACGTACAATCATATCCTTCTGATGCTGACCACCTAAGCCCATAGGGTGGTACACACACACACACCCACACACACACACAACACACACACACACACGCGCGCGCAAGCACACACACACAAACACAAACACACACACACTAACACACACTTTCTCTCTAATACACTGCATATCCAGAGAATCACACACACAACAAAACATACATGTACGTGTGTATGTGTACGTGTGAGAGTGTGCGTCGCGCGTGTATGTGCATATGTGAGTGTGTGTGCACGTGTGTGCGTGTATGTGTGTGCGC